>NW_024813442.1:0-2483 GCF_019175285.1 Sceloporus undulatus
ACAGGCAGCCTTGGGCCTGTTACAGACTGCCAAAATAAAGCTGCTTCTGGTCTCTTTGGATGTATGCTGTTTAAAAGATGCATGCATTCTAAGAATCCGGAAGCTGCACCAAAGCTGCACTCCGGTGCTTAGGAATGGAGTGTGACTTTTGGCGCAACCTCCGGACTCTTAGGACCCATGCATCATTTAAATAGCATACCTCCAAAGAGACCCGAAGCAGCTTCATTTTGGCCGTCTGTAACCGGCCTTGGTTCCTCCCGGGTTCCAGGCAGGACCCTTCCCTCCTGGCCCAAATGGACACAGGAAACATGGCAGCTTTGTACGGAGGGCAGGATCCTCTTGTCTTGCGGAGGAGGGATCCATCTCTAGACCCAGTCTCAGCCCAGCCAGCCCTGCCTGCATCTAGTGCTTCCCAACCTTTGGTCCTCCAGATGCTCTGGACTTCAGCACCCATCACTCCTGGCTGTCGGTCAAGCTGACCTCTGGGAACTGAAGTCCAAATTAAACGGAGGACCAAAGGTTGGGAAAGACTGGTCTAAGCCAAAGTGTCTTAAGCCGTGGCCTGAGCCAGTGGCCCCCAAACATCATCTTACCTGTTTTGTGGTTGGTATGTGCAGCACTGTGCAAACCCAGAGCGCCATATCAGTAAAGCATAACAACAACAACAACAATGCTAATGCTAATCTCCCAGAAGCCTGGGATCCTGGACCCATCCCAAGAGCAGAGCCTGGGGTCCTTGCTTGCCCAGAGGGACCAGGGCCTCCACAGCCAGCCTTTGGACTTCCTCTCCCAGGAGCCCATCGCCTGGGACTGTGGGGAGCCCCAGGGCCCTCAAGGGGCACGGGGTCTGGAGCCCTCTTTGGACCTAGCCTGGGTTAAACCATGGTTTACCAGTGGCCCCGAAGCGGAGCCCTTTGCCAGGTTTCCGACTGAGCTTGAAGGGCCCCTTGGAGCGGATCCAAAGGGCGCCCTCGGAGCTCCTGGGCTGCCCTGGGTCCCCAGCCCCCGCTGACCTTCCTTGGTCTGGGCGTTGGTGATCTGGAGGTCGCAGTCGGCGGCCTTGAGCTTCTCGCGGCCCATGATCTGCCGCTTGAGGTCGCAGAGGGAGATGTGGAGCCCGTCGAAGGTGACCGTGTCATAGTTGAGCTTCGAGGAGAACTTGTAATGCACGCAGGACATGGCGCCGCCGCCTCCGCCTCCGCCGCCGAGGGACCAGAGGCCCAGGGGCCCCAAAGGCCTCGCCTTCGCCTTCTTCCCTTTCAGAGGCCGAGGCCGACGCCGCTCCGGGGGGCCGCCATGGCTGCCTCGGCCTCCGCTCGGGCCCGGCTAGGCCTCCATCATGGCGCCCTCCGCCTCTCTCTCGCTCTCGCTCTCTCTCAGGCCTCGCTAGGCCTCTCTTCCTTCTCCTCACGAAACAACGGCGGCGGGGTTTCCCGGCCGGCAACCGCACGGGCCTCGGGAAAAGGGGGGGGGAAGAGGACGACGAGGAAGAGGAGGAGGGCAGCAGGCGCAAGGGAACGACGGCGGTGGCGGCGGCGTCGACTGGGACCACTGCGCACGCGCACGCCGCGCAACCGCCCCCCGCGACGCAACGCACGCACGCTCCCCCCCGGACACGGAACGTATGCGCCTGCGCAGCCTCCAGAGTACGCCCCGCCTCCGTCCCCCTCCCACGTGACCCGCCCCTGCGCATTATGACAAAAGGAGGCGAGGAAAAAGGCGAAGCGCTGCTACCGCGGCGGGAGGAGAGGAAAGAACAGGGAACGGCGGAAATAGAAGGGAGAAAGAGACCAGGCCGCTCTTCCGCCTTTTTTCCCTTCCTCCCTCCGCCGCCTCGAGGGGAGAGACCACGTGACGCGGAAGAAGGCGGGGCCTCTCTTAAAGGGGCGGGGACACTTTCCCCACAGAGTTTGGCTCCTCCTCTGCGGCTTTGGCTGCATCCAGACGGCAGGGATAGCCCAGTTTGGCACCGCTTTAACTCCTCTCTGGCTCAAGTCTGTGGAGCTTGGGAACTGGCAGCTTCATGGCAGTCCTTTCCACAGCCTCTCCGCGGTCTTTAGCCCACGCTTTCAGATACAGTTTCCAATCAGCGAAGGCAAACCCGGTTCTTAAGGCTGTCTTCCTGCCGCCTTCTTTCCCCCGAAGAAGGAATCCTTTCGAAATACGGCTAAAGGCGTCACGTTGTGAGCCGCCTCGATCTCACTGGAGAGCTATCAAGGCGGTTGTGATTGTGATTGTTATTATTATTTAAGAAGTCACATAATTGTATTATTATTATTATTATTATTATTATTATTACTATGACTTTCTTATATCGCACCTTTTCCTCAAAAGAGGGGCTCCAGGCGGAGCACAAAAGGTGTGTATATATATATATATATAGATAAATATATATGTCTATGTATAATATTGTCCTGCTATGAAATGGTATTGTTTGACGCTTGTTGTTGTCCGCCTTCAGCCCCTGGATCTTGAGAGGAAGG
>NW_024813443.1:0-2483 GCF_019175285.1 Sceloporus undulatus
ACGTAAGTCAGCACTTATGTCAAACCCACTGATTTCATAAACCAGCCTCTAGTTGGCACTATCAATTGGGTTGCACTATTATATTAACAAGATGGAGCATATCCAGGGAAGGGTGGCCAAGATGACCAAGGTCTGGAAATGAAGCCTAATGAGGAATAACTTTGGGAGCTGGGCATGTTTAGCTTGGGGAAGACTATGAGGTGACATGATAGTATGTCTCCCTATACAATCTGTCCCGCACTCTTAGAACAAGTGGGAAGGATTTGTTGGAGATACCAGCATCCAAACATGTTTCTACTTCCCTAAAGGCATTCAGTATAGCTGCCCCTAGACTTTGGAATGGACTCCCAGAGGAGACCCGCCTTGTTACATCCTTAGAAACCTTCAAGAAGGCAGTAAAGACAGAGCTCTTTCGCTGTGCGTATCCTCCTGACCTCCTATAAAGACCACTAGCATGGAACAAGACCAGCTGACCCTGTGATTGATTGATGTTAATGTTTTTAGGTTTTTATGTTCTTGTTTTTATTCTTTTAACTGTGGTTTTTAATGGTGCAGTAACTAATGCTGCAATATTGTAATTGTAATTTTAACCTTGCTGTGATCCCGCTTCGATCCATCGGGAGAGGCGGGAAGATAGAAATAAAAATTATTATTATTATTATTATTATTATTATTATTATTATAGCTATCTTCAGATATCTTAAGGGATGTAGGAGATGGAACAAGCTTGTTTTCTGCTGCTCCAGACACCAGAACACAAACCAATGGATTCAAGCTTCAAGAAAAGAGATTCAATCTAAACAATGGGAAGAGCTGTTGATAGTGTGGAACAGACTGCCTCGGAGGGTGGTGGAGTCTTCAGCTCTGAAGGTCTTTAATCAGAGTTTGGACTGATTATTTTAGGAGTTCTTGGGTTGTGTATTCCTGCATGGCAGGGATTTGGACTGTAAGGCCCTTGTGGTCCCTTTACTTCCTGGGTCACCTTTGACCGCATAGTTATTTGCATTTGTTTATCCTAATGGAACCTATACTGCTAGTAAGCAAATATATTTAGAATTAATCAGTCAGAAAGTTGAGAGCAAATTATAAAAAATATTGCATTTACTGGCTGCCATAGAAAAACGTACCTTAAAAACAAAATAAAGAATAAAATTATGAGGCAAAGGGGGTGGAAAGAGACAGCCAGGACACTAGAATGTGATCATTAAAGAAGTGGGAGTTCATAATATATGAGGTGAGATTTTAAATGTCTTATTTAAATGTGCTTTAAATATTCCTCCTGCAGTGGTTATAAATTTTGTTAAAGACTCAATATTTTACAAGGCGATACTTGGCAGGCTTGCACTATTATAGTATTTCATGCTCTTACTAGATTAGTACCATACTGACCTGGAAGACCACCTATGCATCAACTGTGTAGAAACAGCCCAGACTGAATGCACTGTGGAATAGTATTTTAAAAGAGATCAGAGGAAGGTCCATTCTATAAAAGGTACTGGTAATTTTATGGCCAGCAACACTGCAGTTAACTGCATATAAACCCTAACTGCATTAGCCAATTGCTGATGGGATGAGGAAAAAAAATGTACTTGTCTTACACAATCAGTAATTACTTTTGAATCCTCTTTGTAGCCATTTGTACAGAGTAATTATTCATTTTTATTTGCATGAAGTTAACAATGTCATGGTCTCATCCCTAGGGAATCCTGGGTTTTTTGTTTATTATAAGAGTTCTCCGGCTGAGAATTAAAAACAAAGACCCTCCTTAAATTGGAAATCCCAAGATTCCATAGGATGCTGCCAGGGCAATTGAAGTGGAATCAGCACTATAATTATGAAGTGTGAAGAAGCCCTAAGTGAAAGTTTTCATTTTCATTTGGGATTAAGACCTTCAAAGTAAGGGCAATACCAGTTTTGGGGATTTTTTTTTTTGGTGCAACATTCCTATCTCATTCATTCTCAACACTATCTTAAATTTGAACCCTCCCTCGCCCAATTCTCCTATCGTTGCTTTTGACTCTTTTCTTTCCATACAAACAAGCAAAAAACAATCTGTTAAGGGAAAAAGATGGAAGAGCTGTCTGAATGTACTCAAAGTTTATTTGGCTCATATTTTAAAACAGATTTCAGTCACTTGGCTAAATAATCTACGATCCCATCAACATCCTAAACAGAGTTAAATACAATCTCTAAGATATTTATTCTGGAGGAGCTATACTGACTTCACCAAAACCCTTAGGATTTGTGCATCACTTTCTCAAATCTGTAGAGAGTTCACCTTATACAACCTCTTGTCCTGAGAAGACTCTGAAGACAGAGTTTACAAGAAATCCTTTCACACTAAAATGTAACTCACAATAAACACATTCCATGCATTTCATTACGATAAATGAGGTATGTTTGAATAAGCCCCTATGATTCCATGGTGGCTGGAATTTTTTTTACGACATGACACTAGCGATCTCTTTCTAATACTGTCCAAT
>NW_024813444.1:0-2482 GCF_019175285.1 Sceloporus undulatus
GATTGTTGTGAACAATCAACTAATGGTTCTTGCAAAAGTGGGTGGTCGTACTTAAATATTTGTGAACACTGATAAGGCAAGCACAATTCTGTGGTATTTTAACCTGCCAAAGACTGGGTGATACAATTAAGAAAGACATATCTCTGACCCCCAGGAGTCTACGGCCTGTTCCAGACTGCCAAAATAAAGCTGCTTCGGGTCTCTTTGGAGGTATGCTATTTAAATGATGCATGGGTCCTAAGAGTCCGGAGGTCGTGCCAAAGTCACACTCCATTCCTAAGCACTGGAGGGCAGCTTTGATGCAGCTTCCAGATTCTTAGGGTGCATGCATCATTTAAACAGCATACCTCCAAAGAGACCTGAAGCAGCTTTATTTTGGCAGCCTGTAACAGGCCTAACTCAGCAGAGCTTCCTTCAAAAAATAGTCTGTGTCTAGGACATTTAGGGTTTTAACAGTTAACATTTGCATTGTAGTTTATTCCCCCCCAAAAAGGGGGGGGGTAGTAATGAGCTCCTGCAGTTGCTTTAGCTCTGACACGATATGCTTCAACTAGGTAATTTTATAATCAAATACTGTAAGTACCTGCAGTTTGCATTAAGTGAAACCTCCAGGTAGTCTTCAAAGGCAGTTTCATGGAAATTTTGTTATAATAACTATGCAAGATGTTTTTAAATGTCTGTCTCAGTGCCTGGGTACTTAGTGTCTGGAAGCATTTGTAATAATAATAATAATAATAATAATAATAATAATAATAATAATAATAATTTATATTTTCCCACCTCTCCCTGGGGATCGAGGCGGGATTACAACAGAGATAAAATACAATAGAACAAAGATGATACAATAAAACAATAATAGCTAATAATCCCCTAACCCTCACCCATCTTAAGTCAATAAAATTCACAATTAAAATTCTAATCATTATAATCAAATTGAGTAGCCATCTAAACGGATGGGAGATTTACCTTAGGGATCAAGGTAGGAAGGCCTGCCAGAAGACATCTGTCTTAACTGCCTTCTTAAAGGCATCTAAAGGGGTAATAAGACAGATCTCCTCCGGAAGGCTGTTCCATAGTTTTGGGACGGCAGCAAAGAAAGGCCTCTGGGAAGTTGTTGTCAATCTTGTCTTTTGCGATTGTAATAGATTCGTCCCAGAAGTTCTGAGAGTGTGGGGCGGATTATGTAAGAAGAGGCCCTCCCGCAAGTATCCTGGGCCCAAGCCATGTAGGGCTTTAAAGGTAACAATCAACACCTTGTACTGTGCCCGGAAGCTAATTGGCAGCCAGTGAAGATCTTTTAGAAGAGGTGTAATGTAATCAAAACTGAATTTTCCGGTGACCAATCTGGCTGCCATATTTTGGACCAATTGAAGCTTCCGAACTTGGCACAGGGTAGCCCCATGTAGAGCGGGTTGCAGAAATCAAGATGAGAGGTTAACAGCGCATGTACCACATCTTCAAGGTCCCCCTGGTCCAGGTAGGGTCACAGTTGTACTGAAGGATTAGTCAAAAGTGTATAGGAATCCAAAAAATATGCTGGATTTAATAACACATGATTCTTCAAGGGTAGCATACCATTTATACCATATACACTCGACTATAAGTCGACCTCATGTGTAAATTGAAGGCAGGTTTGGGGGCCAAAATTATGGATTTTGATAGGACCCGTGGATAAGCTGAAGGTAAAACTTAAGGTCATGTAACAAAGGATCTAAAGGATGAAGGAAAGGAAAACAATGCCAAAGAATTTAATTCCAGCAGGCATAACTGTTGGTGCACATCGCAAAAGCTGGATGGATGAGAGACTAGACCGGGGTCAGTGCGTCTAGAGTAGATTATACCCTTGTCTTCACCAGGGGATGGTACCTTTTAGAGTTAAAGTACAGTACTAACATTGACCCATGGATAAGCCAACTCTGGTTTTTGATGTCACTTTTTTGACTAAAATTCCTAGACTTATACATGAGTATATACAGTACTTGTATATAAATTGATTTCATGTATAAGTTGAGGGCAGTTTTTGGGGCTAAAACCATGGATTTTGATATGACCTGTGGATAATTGGAGGGTCAAACATTGGGGTGTATTACAAAATATCTAAAGGGGGAAACAAACCATCCTCCCTACTTCTCCCTCTCTAGACCTCTCCCAAGGGTTACAGTCTCAGCGTGGAAAATGGGACAAATCTTGGTGCGCACGCACCCTCTCCCTCTCTCTATCCCTCCCATTACCACTAGGATTTCCAAGGCTCGTGGCTTGGAAAACAGAGTGCAAACCCCCCCTCTCTCCCTTCCCTTCACCCTCAGGATTTCCAAGGGTCATGGCTTGCAAAACAGAGTACAAGCCTCGGCATACTCTCTCTCTCCCCCTTGCCTCACCAGCTGTTTGTTAGTTCTGACTACGAAGGAAGGGTGAGGGATAAGGCACAGATAGAGAGACAGGAGAGTGCAGGGAGACTCAAACAGGGAGGCAAACTCTCTCT
>NW_024813445.1:0-2482 GCF_019175285.1 Sceloporus undulatus
AAGATAAAGTGGCTATTGTGTAGCTCAATGAGAACATGCACCATAGGGTCACTGAGATCCCCAGCATCCCAGTTTCATGTCTCCCCAATTTACTTTAATTGGGATCGAACTGACATCAGTAAAATCTTCATCCTTTTTTTTGGAATGCATAATGGGAAAATGTAATGCACAATGGGACAAGGGCGTAATTTGAAACACTGGTGAACAATAGATAGCTCATCTCTACATGGAGAATGAAATGGTACAGGTTAGACTACAAATGCCTTCATATTTTATACTCTTTTAAGGCCAGTACATGCTTCTGAGTCACCTAGAATGATTGTCATGTCATGATTAATGGAACTGAGCTAGTAAATGCCAGGCATGAATTTCAACCCAGTGATATACTCACTGATGGAGTGACCTTTGGGGCAAACCATTGTTTCTTAGTGGTAGCCATTGTCACCCAGTTTCAAGTAGTCTTGGCACCTCAATGCTGTAGAGTTGGCGGTGATCTATTTAAATGGGTGTGTGAACTTGTACAGTGTTTCAGTGGGAAATCAATAGGAGCTGATTCCCACAGTGCCTTTCTCTGATGTCACATTTAATTCCCTGTTCCTTTCCAGGAGAGAGAATTTGGATAGATTCTAGTCAGGTCTAGCAATATAAGCAAAGCAGAAGATCTAGGACCACGGAGAGCTCCCTATGGAATAAGCTTCTTAGGGCAAACAACAAAGAAGCTAGTACTGCATTCCTGTAAGACTTGGAGGGTGACATATTGCCCACCAGTGAATCAAATTGCAATAGCGTGAGCTTGAGTGGGGTAGGAAATTATGTGTTGAAAACTTCACATGAACGTAGCACGTATCAGTGCTAAAACTGAAAAACTCAGAAACTGTTACTTATTTTGGTTTAAGTGGCAATCACCAATATGTTCCCTCCAGATGAAACTTTAGACCAAGTGAAATGGTGCTGACGCCTTTCCCCATAGTTTCCTTTAGCCTTGTATCAAACAAAGAAGTCCCTCCAGACTATCCCTTGATGTACAAAGATATGATTTATTTATTTGCTGAGTTGAGGTTTGTTGAGATCCTGTTTACTGTCTAGGAGTACAAAATCAAGTTAACACACCAATAAAATGCAAATGTGAAAAGGCAGCTATCATTTTATGATCTTTGCTAACATGTGGCTTTTAAAAACATATTTCTTATTCTGGGTAGTAATTTTTTTTTTACAGTTTTCATAATTTCACAGAAAGGGTAGGAACGCAGCAGTACCTTCTGCTACTTTGTGGAAGCAAAGCACAACCAATATATCTTTTCAGTGAGCTGCAGGTTTCTGGTATAAACATGCTGCCTTTATAAGGAGCTTTTCTGTCATAACAGGAAAGATAATTGTACAGGAATTTTTTTTTTTTTTTACATTTATTGCTGGTTACATTTTATGACACTATTGCAAAGCTTATGTGGCTTCTCTCCACTTTATCTTTTCTAGGATCCTGTAAGGTGTGGCACTGAGAGCGAGTGTTAGGATCATGACAACCCAATGAGTTGCATTATTTAAGATAGGATCTTAAACTTGCTCCTCTCAGAGTGGTGATTGATAGTTCCTACACAGTGGTGCAATGAATATGTTCTGGATTTTAGCATGAATGTCAAAGTGCTGAACTCAGAAATCGAGTTCAGCACCCTGAGTAACTCAATTAAAATTTGTTTGATTAAAATGAAGAATGAATTGATCACTTCAATAACATGGACGGCAACATCGGCTACTGACCTCTCAAGTCTCAGGCCAGCACTTCTTTTTTATTTACTAAGATCTCTCAGGTGGGCTGACTAGAGGATAGGGAGTCGTAATGCTCCCACCCCCCACAGTACAATTTCTCCAAGTCCTTGTCAGATTAATTCCATAACTGACCTTGAATAACAACTTACATTCATTTTTTTTTCCTAACTGGAAATTTTCCTTGAAAGCTCACTCACAGAAAATCAATAAGATCTCTTGACTTTATGTGACAGAAGCTGAGGACAAAATTGCATGAGGTCTTAGTATGAGGGCTGAATGGGGCTGCCCTATCTTATAACGTTAGCATGAAATTGAAATAGTAAGCAAAATCTGGATCTTCATCAAATAAGATTTACGATGTCACCTCATATCTGTAAGGAGATTCAGAATGTATAGTCATATGAAATATTGACTCTTACACTGGACTATCTTTTTTCCATCAGGATATATTACAGAAGGGCACATTTAAAATTATAGTAGGTCAAAATAAGTAATGTACTTGTAGTGAGTACAGTATGCATTCAACCCCCAGCTGAATGTGATGCCCATTGTCCTCCCCCATTACTTCCCTGTTGTTGAGGCTTGCCTCCATCTGCGGAAAGGAGGCAAATGTCCTATCCATTGGTCCTAAATAACATTGATCTCTCTGGCTCTTTCTTTACAGGTTAAGTCTCACTTTTCTGAAATGCTTGGGACCAGAAGTATTTTGGATTTCAGC
>NW_024813446.1:0-2482 GCF_019175285.1 Sceloporus undulatus
TTAAAAAAAAAAAAGTCCTACATTTTTAAACCTTGTCCTCCTCCTCCTCCTCCCAGCTTGGGAGGAAGCCTCGGCCTCCTCTCAGGCCGAGAAGGGGCGCGGGGGCCGCCTGGCATCGCAGCAATTGCTGCAGTGCCAAGTGGCCTCCTCCTCCTCCCGGCTTGGGAGGAAGCCTAGGCCTGCTTCCAGGCCGGGAAGGGCCGCAGGGGCCGCTTGGTATCATGGCGATCGCAGCGGTGCCAAGCAGCCTCCTCCTCCTCCCGGCTTGGGAGGAAGCCTAGGCCTGCTCCCAGGCCGGGAAGGGGTGCAGGGGCCGCTTGGCATCACGGCAATCGTGGTGGTGCCAAGTGGCCTCCTCCTCCTCCCGGCTTGGGAGGAAGCCTAGGCCTCCTCTCAGGCCGGGAAGGGGCGCGGGGGCTGTTTGGCATCGCAGTGATCGCAGCAGTGCCGAGCGGCCTCCTCCTCCTCCCCGGCCTCGCGGATGCCTTGGAGAACCCCACGATCGCGAAGCCGCCTCCAAGGCCTCACTGTGGCCTGGGAGGGAGCGTCTCCGCGGCTGGAGCTCCGACCGCGGAGAGCACTCCCAGGCCTCAATGAGGCCGTGGAAGACCCCGCAATCGCAGAGCCGTCTCCAAGGCCTCGCTGGGGCCTGGGAGGGAGCGTCTCCGCAGCTGGAGCTCCGACCGCGGAGAGCGCTCCCAGTCCTCAGCGAGGCCTTGGAGGACCCCGCAGCGCACGCAGGGGCGGAGGTGCCACGGGTGGTGCCGTCCCGGTCTTGGCGCCAAACCGGACCGGGACCGGGACAGCACCACCCAAAGCGGGATTGCCCCACCTACAGGCAGGATATGGCATCCCTATTGACAGTTCATGGTTTCCACAGAACTCTCTTCCAGACCTACATTTCAAATAAGTTGGTTTTCTTCCTCTTGGCTTTCTTCACTATAGATACTGTTTAACTAAAATAATGATATTTAAGTGGGTGGCAGGAAGTCTGTCAGCGGCAGGCTATCAAAAATGCATGTTTCTGAAGTTTGAAGAGAAATTTGATCTGTTAAAAGCCCTGCTGCTGACATGCATAAAGTTAACTGTGAGGAGCACTGAGCCAGTGGCATTGTGGCAAGAGACTGGAAGATAATGTTTGGCTTGCTAAACTTTCCTGCAGTGATGATAACATGAGCTAGAAAGAGAACTCTTCCTCTCACTGAGGGTGAATCTGCATCTAGGAAGACTTTTAAAAACAACACCCACACACCAAACAAATCCTCTTTGAAAATGGACCTATTTGATCTGGACTCAGGCACAGTCTCTATGGAAACCCTACAAGGCCATTTCCATATAATATTGAACTTCCTACCCATAGTGGAAAGAGGGAGGGAGGGAAGCAGAGAAGACCCCCTTGAAGAAACAGAAATGGTAGAAGAACTATAGGTCAATCCATCCCAGGAATAGAAGAATGTAAAATGGAAGGCATCCTGCTATCAAGAGTAGTAATGCCCTTTCTCTTTGCCAAGTTCTCCCACTTACATGAATGTAAATGACAAAGGGTCTTGTGGGTAAAGAGCACTCATCCGTTTTGCAGTAGCACATGGAAGATGTCATCTCTCGCCTACTACAGTATCCACAGCCCTGTCTCGGTGAGCGTCAGCAGTAGCCATACTCTGCATCTCTCATACACCTCGTGCATATGATGATGAGGTCCCTGGCTCAGGAAAATTGGCACGTCCACATGTATTAGTGCAAGAGTTGTTGGAATTTGTCATAGTCAGCCGCTCTTGCCAAGATAAATTATACATTCCAAAAGCCTAGAGGACCACCAACTGAATATCACTTCAGTCCTTAGAAATGGGACAGCATCTTCTACTGTACCAAGGGGATAGAATCCTGCCAGTTACTTACACTCTACAGTGGACCATTGGTATCCGCTGGAATTTGGTTCCAGGATCCTCCGTGGATACCAAAATCTCAAGTCCCATTAAATACAACGGCAAAGCAAAATAGTGTCCTTTAAATAAAATGGCAAAAATCAAGGTTTGCTTTCTGGAATTTTATATTTTAAAAAAAAATATTTTCAAGCCATGCATGCTTGAATCTGTAGATAAAAAAAATCTGTGGATGCGGAGGGCTGACTGTATAACCAGGGCCAGTGGTTTTCCTATTATACATTAACTAGTTACATGGGCTTCACCTGCACTACAGAAATAATCCAATTTGCCACCACATTAACTGCCATAGCTCAATGCTATGGAATTCTGGGAATTGTAATTTTGTGGAAACATTTAGCTTTCTCTGTCAGAGAGCTCTGGTGCCACAACAAACTTAAGGTTCCCAGAATTCCATGGCACTGAGCCATGACAGTTAAAGTCGTGTCTCAGACTGGATTGTTTCTTCACTGTGGGTACAGCCAATATTGTTTACCATGTGCAGTGGCCTGGTTTCAATTATTATTTATCAAAATACGTATCTCTATTCTGTTTTAAATCCA
>NW_024813447.1:0-2482 GCF_019175285.1 Sceloporus undulatus
GATTCTATGATTCTATGAAAATTATTAAAATCATGGTTTATAAAAGTATCAGAATAAAGGATGACGAGTTAGCATTGTGTGGTGGCTTGAGTGTTGGACTAAGATTGTGGAAGCCCGGGATCTGATTCACTCCTCGCCCGTGGAAATCCACTGGTTGAACTTGAGCAAGTCCACAGTCTCTCAGCCTCAGAGGAGGGCCTTGGCCAATTAGCTGGCAAACCTCCTCTGAAGAAATTTGAGCAAGAAGGTCCTACACGTCAAGATCGATTTGAAGGTACCTAAAAACAACAGTCCTCAGCAGCTAGTTTCAGTTCTTCTCCTGCCAGGCATGGGCTCTTTTTGCTTTCTACAGTCCCTTTGTAGCAGCTTCTGATAGCCTTCCCTTTGTTTCTGCCAGACGGGAGGCTGACCTAGACCAGAATGATGGGGAAGAAGATTTCTATTACACTGAGCTGGATGTCAATGTGGACTCCCTGACGGACGGTCTCTCCAGCCTGACGCCCGTCTCCCCAACTTCCTCCGTGCCCCCTGCCTTCCCCATCATGGAGGAGATTTCACAGACACCTGCCATTCCCTTTAAGCTGGAGGATTCTACAGTGCCTCACCTGAGCCAGTTGACACCTGTAACCACATTGAGCCAATCAGCACCTACTAGTCTGTGCCACGTCCAAAGTGATCACGCATACCAGGTACGTCCCAAAGCTAGACATGCATTCCCGGTACGGGTTGAGCCTTCCTTATCTGAAATGCCTGGGACCAGAAGTGATTGGGATTTTGCATTCTTTCAGATTTCAGAATACCTGTATTTGCATATAAGTACATAATGAGATATCTTGGAGATGGGACCGATGTCTAAACACAGAATTCATTTATGTTTCATATACATCTTATGCACAATTTTATACATTACCTGTATTTTAAAACAGTTTTGTGCATGAGGCAGTTTGTGTACACTGAACCATCAGAAAGTAAAAGTGTCACTGTGAAGTCAAAGGCTTTCATGGCTGGCATCCATAGTTTTTTGTGGGTTTTTCGGGCTCTGTGGCCATGTTCTAGAAGAGTTTAATCCTGACATTTCGCCAGCATCTGTGGTTGGCATCTTCAGAGATTCTTTGAAATTTCACCAGCATCTGTGGCTCTAAAGATACCAGCCACAGATGCTGGCGAAATGTCAGGAATAAACGCTTCTAGAACATGGTCGCATAGCCTGAAAAACCCACAAAAAACTAAAAGTGTCACTATTTCAGCCACCTGTGTAGACAGTTTAGGATTTTGGAGTGTTTCAGATTGCAGATAAGGGAGACGACCTGTACCAAGAACCTGCAAGTCGGATGTCATTTGTTAACCCTTGTCCTTATAAGTTAGTATAGTTTTGGTAGAGGTAGATAAAGGTTTTGTTAGCTTGTTTGTTTGCAATATTTGATGTACCGTATTTTCCGGCGTACAAGACGACTGGGTGTATAAGACGACCCCCAACTTTTCCAGTTAAAATATAGAGTTTGGGATATACTCACTGTATAAGACTACCCCTCTTCCAACGCACACCAAAATTTTTAAAAAAACATCAGATTAGATTTCAATATGGTAATTTTAATTCAAATGCTTATGACATGCAGGTACTTAGCAGGAAAACTTGTTGTATACAAAGCCTGCTTGGATTGGTCATCTCTCCCTGCCTGCCCAGCCCTCCCTATCTCCAAGACTATCAGAGCGGTGTTGCAAACACGGCTCTTTTTCCCATATCCCATGCGTCCCGGACGCCTTCAGCTTGCTCCGCCCTTCAGTTACATATACGGCGACTGCAGATTCTCTAGTCCAACTCAGATGTTTCAGCACCTGCCCTATAAGATGACACCCGGCATATAAGACGACCCCCAACTTTTGAGAAGATTTTCCTGGGTTAAAAAGTAGTCTTATACACCAGAAAATACAGTAACTAAACACTGTTGAGATACAAATTGTACCAAGTCAGTGTGGTATACAACTTGAGCCTTAGCAAATCCTAAAGATTCCATTCTCTGTCCATGGAACCACCAGATGTATCCAAATATCACATTATAACAGTAGCAAACATGGGCGCGTTATAGACGGCCCAAAACAGGCAGTCTCGCGCCACTGCCGGTTGCTCCGCAAGGGAGACGCAGCAGCCAAACTGTGCGGCTCCCTCGCAGAGCAAAAAGAAGCCCCAAAATGGCGCTTCTTCTTGCGCCCCAGATGGGACGCTGCGAGGCGCTACTTGCCCACTCGCGACATCATATCTGGGGCGTGACATGTGGATGCTATGCGTCCGGCACGTAAAAATGGCGGTGCCCGTGTGTACAGGCACCGCCATTTTTACGCCCCCGTCACGTGCTAGGTGTGAGGCTGGTGTGGACGCTAGGTCCTCGGCCAACCCCTAGCATGTGGCGGGGGTGCCGCAAAGGCCTGTTTGTAACGGGCCATTGTCACTCAACACCCTAGAGAGTGATTCATCTTCAGGTCT
>NW_024813448.1:0-2482 GCF_019175285.1 Sceloporus undulatus
TTGACTGTGGGTGCACCAGATGTTTAATAAACCCTGCTGTGGTCAGCAGTTTGGACATTACAACTCACCCCTTGCAGGAGCCCATACCCTTCACACAGATGGATGGGTCTTTGATGGGTGGGCAAGCAGCGGAGAGGAAAACCGCCCCTGTGTGGCTTGGGGTGGCAGACCATTGGGAAAAACTCCAGCTGGTGGTGGGGCCCACCTACAACTACCATTTGATGCTGGGAATTGACTGGTTGCATCACCACAACCCTTCCTTGAGATGGAGGGACAGACAATTGATTTTCGATGATCCAGGTTGCAGAGAACATTGCCTTGACCAGGCCGTGGTGCTTCCTCCTCTCCTCCCGCCGGTGCCACGCCCGGGGTTGACTCCGAGGGAGGCGGCTGCCCATTTAGAGAATATGCAAAGCCAAGGGACATTGAACTGTGTTGGGGAGGGAGCGGTTTCCGTACCTCAATGCTATCAAGATTTGCAGGGGGTTTTTGAAGCTAAGGAGTGTGATGTGTTGCCCCCGCATAGGGAGACGGACTGTGCCATTGAAATAGAGCCGGGGGCACCACTGCCTAAACCTAAGTTATACTCTATGACCCCGAGGGAACTTACCACCCTAAAGGAGTTTATTGAGAAAAACTTGGCCCGGGGATTTATTAGACCATCGACCTCGACTTTTGCCGCTCCTGTCTTCTTCAGGGAAAAGAAGGATGGCTCCTTGCGGTTGGTCACAGACTATCGCAGTTTGAATGGGATTTGTAGTACTAATAAATACCCCCTGCCTTTAATGAAGGACATGTTGGGACGATTGGTCACAGGCAAGATTTTTACCAAGCTGGACTTGAGGGATGCTTACTACCGAGTTCGCATCAAGGAGGGGGACGAACACAAGACCGCATTTAACTGTCCTTTGGGGGCATTTGAGTACCTAGTTCTCCCTTTTGGCCTGGCGGGGGCGCCAGGGATTTTTATGAGGCATATTAACGAGGTACTACATGACCTATTATTTGATGGGGTCCTGGTATACCTGGATGATGTGCTTATTTACTCCAAAGACTTGGATAGCCACATTAAGTTGGTCCGAGAGGTACTCAAGAGACTGCTGGATAATCAGTTGTATGTAAAACTGTTTAAATGCCATTTCCACACAGAAAGATTGGACTTTTTGGGATATAGAGTTTCCAACCAGGGCATTGAAATGGATCCTGCTAAAGTGCAAACTGTATTAGATTGGGCGCCCCCTAGAAACCGCAAAGATGTGCAAAGGTTCTTGGGCTTTGCCAACTTTTATAGACAATTCATTCCTGATTTTGCCAGAATTGCTTTACCTATAACTGATCTGCTAAAAACCAAAACAGTGGAGAAGAAAGGGGGGGAGGCACCAAAAGGGAGCAAGGGACCCAAGCCTTCTGCTCCAATTCGGTGGTCAGAGGAGTGCCAACGGGCTTTTGACCAATTGAAGTTGTTGTTCAGTAATGAACCCATTTTGCTTCACCCTGACCCAGATAGGCCCTTTGTTGTACAAGTGGATGCAAGTGACTTTGCTATGGGCGCGGTATTGTTGCAAAGGGACTCAGATGATAAACTAAGGCCATGTGCTTACCTGTCTAGAAGGTTCCAAAAGGCTGAGTTACTTTGGCCTTGCTGGGAGAAGGAGGCCTATGCCATAAAACACGCCTTGGAAAGTTGGCGGCAATTCTTAGAAGGGGCTCCACAACCTTTTGAGGTGTGGACGGACCACAGGAACTTGGAGGCATTGCAAACTCCTCGCAAACTGACCCCCAAACAGAGGAGGTGGGCCAAGGACTTTTATAAATACAAGTTCAAGCTGAAATTCTTCCCTGGGCGCCAAAACATTTTGGCTGATGCACTTTCCAGATTGCCACAACATGAGGGGAAAGAGGCCATTCCACTGGAAACTATCTTTTCCCCTGAACAGTTGGGCCTAGCAGTAATTACTCGCAGCAAGGCCAAGGCTTCATCCCAGCCCCCTGCACAGGCTAAGTCTGAAACCCTGCTGGATGACATTCTGCTACGGATCCAGCAGGTGGCAGAGGCAGATGACTGGCTACTGAGCCACAAGGACTTGCTGTCTCGTAATGCACAGGGACTGTGGGTAAAGAACTCTAAAGTCTATGTCCCGGCTTCTTTGAGAGAGGACATTTTAAAGCTCTGCCATAATTCTAAAGCTGCTGGTCATTGGGGTTATCTGAAGACTTGGCATAAACTACGCAACACTTATTGGTGGGATGGTGTGCGCGCGGATGTGGATGCTTTTGTAAAGAGTTGCCCTGTTTGTGCTAGGGCCAAGCCTGTTGTGGGAAAACCCAGAGGTTTACTGCACCCTTTGCCCACGCCAGACTCACCCTGGAAACACATTGCTATGGACTTTATAACTGATTTGCCACCAAGTAAAGGCAGAGACACCATTTGGGTGGTAGTGGACTTGTTTTCTAAACAAACACATTATGTTGCTTGCAAGGG
>NW_024813449.1:0-2482 GCF_019175285.1 Sceloporus undulatus
ACTAGAATGGAATACAACATGGACAGAAGGAGTACAATCCGCCTCCTGTGTCCCTACTGCCAAATTCTATTAACATGGAAACACTGAGGTAAAGGGAAGAGCTGTTCAACCCACACACCCAATTCATTCATTGCACAATGTGAGCTAGATTGTCAACATGGGCACCGACTGTGTAGCATGGACAGCTGCCCACTCAGGCCTTGCCAGAAACCATCAAGCCATTGAACAGACAACATGCTAAACAGCTGTCAGGTGAAAATGAATGGTTATTCCAAGGAAAGGTGTGTGTGTCGCAGGGGGAAACTGTTGGATAATTACTTACGCCCATGAGCAAATCTGTCCTTTCTCATTATTACAAGAATCCCATGATCTATGAAGAAATGGCTTGGCTCCAAGTTTTTGTGTGTGTGTTTTTTAAATAGCATCTATAATATGAAGCGTGGAAATAACAAGATAGAAATGTAGGCGAACTACGAAAGTGCTAAACTTTCCCTGAAATTTCAATGGAAATCTCTGCATTTCCATATGCTGGTATTATATGCAAAATTCTTTTCACCAAACAAAAGCATGCAGTTATGCAGCTTCCTGCCAGGCATCCAACTGAACTAAAGGCACACAGTTTTCCCGCTCCCCTTTCTTTTGGCGGTCTCTCCTTCACGCACACAAGCCGTCCTGAGGGTCGAGGGGGAGGGGTTGGTATCTTGCTATCTAACTCCTGCCAGTATCAAGTTCTTTCTTTCTCCCCCAGCTATCATTTCTCTTCCTTTGAGTTTCATCCTATTAGACTCTTTTCTCCTCTACAGCTCCGGGTTGCAGTCATCTATCGCCCTCCTGGTTCTGCCATCCAGTTCCTATCTGACTTTGAATCGTGGCTGACATTCTTCCTTTCAGATTCAGTCCCCACTTTGATCCTAGGTGACTTTAATATCCACGTTGACGATTCCAATAACCCTACAAAATCTCGCTTTAACTCTCTGCTAGCTTCTTTTGGCCTCCAACCACACTCCAACTCTTCAACTCATTCTCTTGGTCACTGTCTTGACCTGGTTCTTGCTGCAAACTGCGCCATTTCTGACTACCTGGCACTTGACTTTCCACTATCTGACCATCATTTAATCTCCTTTGCTCTCACTTATACTCCTTCTCCTCGCCATACTATTCAACGCCTTTTTCGTGATCTTCAATCTGTCGACTCTAACCATCTTGGTCTGACCCTGGATTCATCTCTCTCTTCCCTAAATCTCGGGGATTCTGCTGATTCAGCAATGTCTTTATTTAACTCCACTCTTTCCTCGACTCTTGACCATCTTGCCCCTGTCTCTGTACGCACTTCTTCCTCCCAGACTAGACCTCAGCCCTGGCTTACCCCCAACATTAAGTTTCTCCGGTCCTGCTCTAGAGCGGCCGAACGTCTTTGGAGAAAGTCCAAAGACTGGGCTGATTTTATCCATTTCAAATTTGTTCTTTCGTCCTTCTCACGCGCCCTCTCTATGGCAAAACAGAATTATTACAAATCATTGATCTCTGCCAATGAGAGGTGCCCGCAGCGATTGTTCTCCACCTTCAACACTTTGCTTAAACCTCGCTCTCCTCCTGTCTCTTCATCTTTCTCTCCTAATGACTTTGCTAACTATTTCATCTCTAAGATTACCACCATTCGCTCTGAGATAGTCCCTCCTGATTCTTCTTCTGCTCTTAATCTTCTATCACCTTCGCCTAACAAATTTTCTGTCTTTCCTCCTGCCTCTTTGGATGAACTCTCCACACTTCCAAACCTGCTACCTGTCCTCTTGATCCAATTCCTACTCGTCTTCTAATCTCTATAGCTCCCTCCTTTCTGCCCTCGCTTCTCCATATCTTCAATCTCTCTCTCTCTACAGGCTCCTTCCTGTCGGACTTCAAACATGCTCTCATTTCCCCAATTCTGAAAAAAACCTTCTCTTGACCCCTCCTCTTTATCTAGCTATCGTCCGATTTCTCTTCTCCCCTTTCTTTCTAAGGTTTTGGAACAGGTTGTTTATTCGCGCTGTCTTAAGTTTCTTGAAAGCAACTCCATCCTTGATCCCTTTCAGTCTGGTTTCCGCCCAAGGCATTCCACAGAGACAGCCCTCACTAAGATCTCGAATGACCTTTTACAGGCCAAGGCTAATGGCCTTTACTCTGTTCTCATTCTTCTCGATTTGTCTGCAGCCTTTGACACCGTTGATCACTGTCTCCTAGTTGACATACTCTCTGACTTTGGGTTCTCAGACTCTGTTCTCGACTGGTTTAGATCTTACTTGTCTGGCAGATCTTTTGCAGTAGTTGCAGGGGGTCTGGCTTCTTCTCCTGTTCCCTTATCTGTTGGAGTTCCCCAGGGCTCTGTTCTGGGTCCCCTTCTGTTTTCTCTCTACACACTGTCCTTAGGAAAACTCATCAGCTCTTTTGGTTTTTCCTACCATCTGTATGCCGATGACACCCAGCTGTATCTTTCTGCCCCTGA
>NW_024813450.1:0-2482 GCF_019175285.1 Sceloporus undulatus
GATGATGTTTTTGCATTTGTCAGTGTGTTATAATTTTGTAAACAGAGAATGGTTCTGTAGTTCCTGCATGGCGCTGATTGGGAGTTCGTGCATGGCTTCCATGCTGGTTTTCTCTACGGCTCCATTTTGTTTGCGCGGTTCCATATTCTCTTGTTCAAGGGACTCCTAGGAAACATTCTCATAGCGTCTCCTTGCTATTCAGTCGGTGGCTAACGGCATAGAGATGTTTAGCGAGGAGCCGGTTCCTAGAACGCCTTCCTCCGTTGGCCGACGCTTTTCCATCTGATCGCAGAGTCCAAAGGCATCCGTCCAGCATTTGGATATCGATTCCCATGCTTTCAGTAACGCATCCAGCCGGTCACTTCTCCCTCCGGCCCTTTCTCTGAGGTCCAGTTGCTGACGTCTCTCCCTGGCGTCCGCACTGCGCCCCTCCTCCTCTTCCTTCGTAGGAGCCTCCAGCCGAGGCGCCTTTTCCGACGCGGACGATGGGACTCTGTATTCATTTCTGTGTTGGTTCTTTGCAGCGTACAGTGAAACAGAGAAGATGGTTCTAGAGTTCCTGCACGGCTCCCACTTTGAGTTCCTGCATGGCTTTTCTCTACGGACGGCTTCGCGGCTGCCATTTTGTCTGCGTGACTCCTCCTTCTCACTGTGGGATCTAGTTCGATAGACCACAAGAGAAGCTCCTTTAGAAAGAAGTCCAGTAGCTTTATGCAGTTTACGACGTAAATGTCCAAATCCATCCGTTTTGAGCGAAATCGTATTCGCGGTCGCTATATTCCTTCCCTGCGCCACTTCATGGTCTTCACATAGAAGTCCAGTCCTCAGTATCAAAACCCTACGTTGCATGGTGCGGCAAAGAAATCTGCTCATGTAACAATCCACTGGTTTCAATGCCTGCGCCGACGCGACAGTGGCGGTGGAGGATGACACAGCCTCCATTTTGTTTGCGCAGTTTCTCCTCTCTGTGGATCTTGTTCAACGGACCCCAAAGAAAGATGGTCACAAACATAGTGGAGGAGTTTTAAGCAGACATTAACACTCAGATCCATCCGTTTTGAGGAAAGCCATATTCTCGGTTGCCGTATTCCTTCTCTGCGCCACTGGATCCTCCTGATAAATGGCGGAAACCACGCCGTTTCCTGCCTCTTCCTCCCTTTCCCCCCATCGATCCCGGTCTCCTTTAAGCGCAATCTCTCAATCTCTCCTTGCTGTTTAGTCAGTGGCTCTCCTTGGCGTCCGCACTACATCCTCCCTCCTCCTCCGCAGGAGCCTCTTTTCTGTCGTGGATGATAGGACTTGCTGCAGTTTCTCACACATGCTCTTTAAATGTATAATTGCCCTTTAAACAGACAATGGTCCCAGAGTTCCTGCATGGCTTCTTCAATTGAGAGTTCCTGCATGGCTTCAATGACGATTTCCTCTACAGACGTTTCAATGGGCCTCCGTTTTGTTTCTGGTCCTCTTTGTGGGATCTTGTTTCCAATCCTCTGGCCGCTGACTGACCACTCGAAACGGTGTTCTTTCTTCTGCTGACCATCCAGGATCCTTTCTCTGCATGCTTTACTGTGACAACAACATTGACGCAAGGGCTCCTCCGACGGACGCCATTTTCTCTTTGCATCCATCCGGCGGTTTGGCTTCAGTCCCTGCTTCTTATTCCTCTTCGGTCTGGACAGACTGACTGCTCATGCCTTTGGCCATCTTCTTTGCCCTCTGACCTCAAGACCGCTATGGAGGACCCTCCCTTCTGGACGTCTGGACGCCAATTTGAATGTCTTTTTGGGGCCGACGCTTTCGTTTGCCGTGAAGCGTGGTCCAGCCATCCCCTGTCCGTCTCCTCCCAAGGCCCTTCGGGGTGACCAGGGGGATGTCCGGCCGGTCAGGTCCCCCTCCAGCCATTCCTCTGAATTCCGGTTTCTGACCGCTGCGTCCCTCCTCCTTCATAGAAGCCTCCGGCTGAGGCGTCTTTTCCATCATGGATGATGGGACTTTCCTTCAGCGCACTACATTTGACTTGCATTTGCGACGTAAACGTCCAAATCCATCCGTTTTGAGCCAAATTGTATTCGCAGTCGCCACATTACTTCCCTGCGCCACTTCATCTTCGTGTTCATAGAATATCATTATGATCCTTCAGTATCAAAACCTACGCCACACGGCGCCGCACAGAAGTCCATTTCAACGCCTGCACCAACGCGACAATGGGGGCGGAAGAGGATGCGGCCTCCATTTTGTTTGCGCGGTTCCTCCTTCTCTCTGTCTGATCTTGTTCCCTTTTGGCCCTGATGTCCACTTCAGTCTCCGTCTGGACATTTGGACATCTGCTTTCATAATGTCTAACTTTTTCTGGCTGCCTTGACTGCTCCTCAAGACGTGGAGAGGACCTACCAATGAGTTCATGCCCTGCAGGTGACCAGGGGGACATCCGACCGGTCAGTTCCCCCTCGGGCCCTTTTTCCAGTTCAAGTTTATGATCCCT
>NW_024813451.1:0-2482 GCF_019175285.1 Sceloporus undulatus
TCTTTTCATGGATGGAAAGTGAACTTCATCTTTTGACTGAAATTTCCCACAGCAAGGCACTGAAACCCTTTTCACATTCTTGACTTTTAATGGTGTCTTCCCTGTAAGAGTCAATCGATAAACAGCAATTCTCTTTTCTGAATTATTATTATTATTATTATTATTATTATTATTATTAATTTTTCCCACACTCCTAGCATTTATATAGTTTCTCCTCTTTGTGATATAATTGATGATGGTTAAGGCTACTCTTCTGACTGAAACTCTTTCCACATTCCTGGCATTTAAATGGTATCTCCTCCATGTGAATTGTTTGATGAGTAGAAAGGTTATCCTTTTGATTGAATTTCTTTCCACATTCCAGGCATTTAAATGGTTTCTCCCCTGTATGAACTGTTTGATGATAAGAAAGCTTATCCTTTCGACCGAATTTCTTTCCACATTCTTGGCATTTAAAGGGTCTCTCCCCTGTATGAATTGTCTCATGACGTGAGAGGCTTCCTTTCTGAGTGAACATCTTTCTACACTCCAAACATTGAAATGGTTTCCCCCCTGTGTGAGTTAATTCATGACGTGTGAAGTTTGATTGCCAACTGAACCTCTTTTCACACTCCAAGCACTGAAATGGTTTCTCCCTTGTGTGAGATAATTCATGACAAGTTAAGCATGACTTCTGACTGAATTTCTTTCCACATTCCAGGCATTTCAATCGCTTCTCTCCTGGGTGAATTGATGAATGAATGAAGTTTCTTTTCTGGCTGAGGCTCTTTTCACATTTGTCGTCTGTATGCGTCGTCTCATGACGTGAGAGGTTTGCCTTCTGACTGAACATCTTTTCATATTGGAAGCACTGAAACGCTTTCTCCCCTGTATGCGTTGTCTTGTGACGTGAGAGGTCAGCCTTCTGACTAAATGTCTTTCCACACTCCAAGCATTGAAATATTTTCTCCCCCAAATGATCTAACTGATGATGACCAAGGGTACTCTTTTGACTGAAACTCCTTCCACATTCATGGCATTTAAATGGTTTCTCTCCTGTAAGACTTAATTGATGACGAGTTAAGTATGACTTCTGATGGAACCGTTCTCTGTATTGCAAGCAAGGAAATGGTTTGTCTCCTGTGTGAATTTTTTGGTGATGAATAAGGCTTATATCCTCACTGAAACTCTTTCCACATTCCAAGCTTTTCAAAAGTTTCTTCCCTGCATGTCCTGCTTCATAGTTAATCTGGTGTATCTTCTGCTTTGGGTTCTTGCTACACTCCAAACCTATTAATGATTTCTCCCCTGAGTGCTGTCTTTGGTGTGACACAAAGTGTGACCTACACCTGAAGCTTTTGCCACATTTACAACATTGAAATGGTTTCTTTGTTATTTGAGAGGGTTCATGGGAAATCAGTTTTTCCCTATAACTACTCTCTCCATCTTTATAAGATTGTTCTCCTATGTGAGTTCTCCTGTGAAGATTAAGGTTTGACTTACAACTGAAGCTTCTCCCACAAACAAGACAAAGACATTCACTTCCGTCTGCATTCCCATTTATGTCACCTCCTGGAAATGAGAAAAATATGTGGTCAAAGCGCAAGAGAGGACAAAACCCCCAAAACAAAATGACTACCTAACAGACATTATTGTGAGTAGGCTACTGGAAAGACAAATGAGACCCCAGAGCTTCTCCAATGGCATTCCTGGGAAGCCTATGGCAGAGAGTGGCCAAAGTAGAAAGCTCTTTGATGGAACTCCTATTTGCTTGCATCCATGAAAACATGAACCCAAGAACTATCCTCTTTCTCAACTGGGTTTGCTGACAGATATTCCTCCTTTAAAATAACGAGGAAAAGGAACTGCACTGTGCTTCACAGTTGCTACAGCAAATCCTCCATAAACAAAATCTATTATTGTTATTATTTTATTTTCTATCCTGCCTCTCTAAATATGTGTCTTTATAAAGGTTACTCTGTTCTGCATTGGTCATGCCTCACATGAAATACTGCATCTAGTTTTGGGAGTAGCTTGAAAAGAAGGGAATTTTACCCAAGGAAGCCACCGTCTCCAAATTCTCCTCCATGACTTCCGTATGCAAGGCCCTTTGGTCTGGATCCAGAAAGCACCACTCCTCCTCACTGAAATACACAGCCACCTCCTCAAAGCTCACCTAAATAAAAAAGATCCCCATCAACTCAACTTACTGAAGGGCTGCTGAATGCAATTTAATCTTTAGTGTAATGGCACTCAGTCACTTTAGTGAACAACTTTGACTCAATAAAGGAAAGGGAGTGGTTCTGCCTGGCCCAGAAAGACAAGCCGAGAACCAGGGAACCCAGCCTGATTCCTTCTTGGTCCTCCAGGGAATTTGGTCCCTACCTGATCCAGGGTCACAGAAGTTGGTCTCAGTCTGTGAAAAGAAAGAGAAGAGCTGGGATCTATTGGCCACGGCTGTGCTTCTCTGCCTGGAGGGAAACAAAAGGCAAAACTGTTCTTT
>NW_024813452.1:0-2482 GCF_019175285.1 Sceloporus undulatus
ATGGGATTTTTTCGTATCCCGAAAATTTCGTAACCTGGGTATTTCGTATCCCGAGGTACCACTGTATTGAAGAATGGCATGTTTTATTGTCAAGCTAGAATATGTCCCAAGAAAAGTGACCAAGATGGTCTAGAAGCCAAACCTTATGAGGAATGACTGAAGGAGCTGGGTATGTTTAGCTTGGAGAAGAGATGACTGAGAGGTGACCTAGAATAGAATCGTAGAGTCAGAAGAGGCCTCTTTGCTCACCAAGTCCCAGCCCTTGTTCAGTGCAGGATCTCCAGCTAGAACATCCCCATAAGTCATGAGAGCCATCTATAAACATCTCAAGGAGTGTCATGTAGAAGATGGAGTGAGCTTGCTTGCTGCTCCAGAGACTAAAACACAACCTAGTTGATTCAAACTACAGATAAAAATATGGCAACCAAACATTGGGAAGAGCGGCCTGACTGGAAGAACAGTCTGACCATGAAATGAGCTGCCTTGGAAGGCTGTGGACTCGCCGTCTTCATAGGGCTTCCAACAGAGGTTGGACGGACATCTTTCAGGAGTGCTTTGTGTCTTCCTGCATGGCAGAGCTTGGACTAGATCAGTGATTCCCAGACAGTGAAGGAAAGATCCAAGGGGATATTGGGGGTAAAGGAGCAGCAGGGGGGCCTTCAGTCAAAGTATTGGTGCACAAGAAAGACAAGGGCCTTAAAGGCCACAATGAGGGTGAGAGCTCTAGGAAACATCCGTTCAGTGTCCCTTAGGATCATCGCACAGCCTTGCCACTGAGTGGCAGCCCAGCTCCAACCTGCCAGCCAAGTTTTGGACCCTGCTTAAGCATTGGGAACTTTGCCAAGACTTGGCTGGCAGGTTGGAACTGGGCTGCCACTCAGTGGCATCCTTGCCCATGGTGTCACCCGCTGTGGGCAGGGAGGGCTACTGCATGTGGCTCACTTCAGGACAACAGCACCATGACTGTGAGGTTTGGAGGGCCGCACCCAACCTCCTCCCCCACCACCACAGTGTCATGAGAGCAATGCTCTCTCCTTTTCTGCCATGCTCCCGATCCCCTTAGGAGAAAAGCAGCACCATGCCAGTGAGGCCCAGATGGCTGCACCCTGCCCTCTCCTTCACTGCCATGCCCCTGTTCCCTCAGAAGGATAGGGTGCCGTGCCAGTGAGGTCCAGACATCTGCACCAGCAAAGTCTGGGTGGCTAAACTGGGTCCTCTCCTTCACTGCCACACTGCCATTTCCCTCAGGAGGAAAGGGGTGCTGCACCAGCAAGATCCAGAAAGCTGTGCCTAGCCCTCTCCTTTGCCATCCTCAGGAGGAAAGCAGCGCCATGGCAGCAATGTCCAGAGGGGTGCGGTGGAGGCACTTGCTGTGGCGGTTCTCAACCTGCATCTTGTGGAGGGCCCAACTAGGTGTCACTCCTCTTCTGAGGTGTCACCCGGTGCTGTCCGCACCACCACACCCCCCTTGTGACGCCACTGCTGCTGCTCCTGCTTTCTTTCATCAAGGAGGCTGAGAGAAGAGGCAGCAGAAGAAACCATGTTAGTGAGGTTGCCAATGCTTGAAGCTGTGTGGGGGAGGCATGTCTCTGGGCAAGGAGTATCTGGGGTCAATCCTTTGCAATAATCCTTTGCTTTGGAGTGACTCCTGTAGCTAAAATCTCTCCCTTTCCCATCCATGGCAGTCTTCAGTCCAGAGTATGTGGCCTCTGTAAATCCCTCCCATATGCACTTGGCTGCATCCTTCTCCAACAGGACACAGGATTGAGAGTCATTCTTCAACAGGGAGAAACTTTTCCAATTGCACCCAGTCCCCTTGCTCATCATGCCCTTTCCCACAATGCCAATATGGGCACAGCCAGCTGCTCAGTTGCTGCTCCCAGAGTGAGTGGGGGGCAAAGGGAGCAGCGACAAAGACTAGCTGTTTTGAATGTGCAGTTGAACATTCTAATATCCAGAGATCTAATATGCAGAGATATGGAGGTGGACACTAGGATTGTCACCAAAGAGGAAAAGGAGTTGTAGCCGAAAAAAGTTTGGTGACCACTGAAGACCTCCAAAGGAGGAGAGTCCAGTGCCCTCTGAGGCAAGGCCACTCTCAAAACAGTTCTCACCAAAGAATCCAAGTTCTTCCAACTGTTTAGGTGGAATCAGGGTGGTATGCCCTACATTTCAACCTTCTTGTCCAGGAGGAATTTCAAATTATCCTTCATATTGAGCATTAATATAAGTAGCATGAATGTACATCCATACGAGCGTTTCTTTTGCATGTCCTACATTTTTCTTGAACGTCCTACTTCTTGCGGTGCATTGTCTGCCTTAGTGGTTAGGGCCTTGGGTCAGCTTGGGTGGAATCTCTTTTCTTGTCATTTGAATCCACTGGATCAAGTTCTGGTCTCTGAAGCAGCAGCAAAAAAACTGGTTCCATCTTCTATCTTGAAGGCTGGAAGTTTATGCAGCAGAGGACAACATCTTCAGATGA
>NW_024813453.1:0-2481 GCF_019175285.1 Sceloporus undulatus
ATTATTATTATCAGTATAATCTGTGAGGTTGGTGGCTGCCTCCCAATCCCCAAGGCCCCTCTTCTGGCCCTTCCCAGAGGTCCCTTTCTCTCCGCACAGAGCTAGGCGATCCTGGCTTTGCTCCTGCCTCCCCCTCCTGGCTCCCATAGGCCTAGAATCATAGAGATGGAAGAGACTACAAGGGCTATCCAGTCCAACCACATTCTGCCATGTAGGAATCAAAGCATCCCTGACAGATGGCCATCCAGCCTCTGTTTGAAGATCTCTAAGAAAGGAGACTCCACCAAAATCTCAGAGGGAGTTTGTTCCATTGTCGAACAGACCTTACTGTCAGGAAGTTCCTTCTAATGTTGAAGTGGAATCTCTTTTACTGCAGTTTGCATCTGTTGTTCAGTGTTCTAGTCTCTGGAGCAGCAGAAAACAAGCTTGACATTCCTTCAAATATTTAAACAGGGCTATCATATAACCTCTTAACCTTCTCTTCTCCAGGCTAAACATCCCTAGTTACCCAAGTCGTTCCTCATAGTTTCCAAATCCTGCACCATTTTAGTCGCCCTCCTTTGGACATGCTCCAGTTTCTCCACATCCTTTTTGAATTGTGGTGCCCAGAACTCGACACAATATTCCAGGTGGGACCTGACTAAAGCAGAATACCATGGCACTATTACTTCCCTTGATCCTGACACTATACTTCTATTGATGCAACCTAAAATCGCATTGGCCTTGTTAGCTGCCACATCACACTGTTGACGCATGTTCAACTTGTGGTTTACTTGGACTCCTAGATCCCTTTCACACGTAGTTTCATTCAGCCAGGTGTCCCCCATCTTATATCTGTGCATTTCATCTCCCTCTTAAGCCTGATCCCCTTCCCTTTCTCCCTCCGCTCTCCAACCTTCCTTCTTGCCCATCTGCACTGCTTCAGTATTTCACCTTCACCATCTCTTTCCTGCCTTTCTGTTTTTCACATTCGCTCTTTCTCTCTATCACAGACACACACCAACAGAGTGTGATGCATAAAAGGGACACTTTGAGGCTCATTTGTTGAGAAAGGCAGGATAATCCATATGCAAATTACTCATTGGGAAAGGCAAAGCAAGGGGGCTGGGACCTGGACTTCTGTTTTGGTGAGGATCAAGCACCAGGGAGCAGTATTAAGACATCTCTAAGACAGGGATGGGCTACTGTTGGGGATTGGGGGCGTCACATTGCCCCCCTGGGGATCTCAGGGGCAACTGCACATTGTATTGCCTTAAAATAGGAATAAAGTTTTGTGCCTCAGTATCCCATTGCATCCCTTTGGGGAAGTGAAGCAGAACCTCAAAAGGCTGGAAGAGGGCCAAAAAAGCAAACATACTCAGAGATGTGCTACCATTTCAATGAGAAATGCATTACTGGTAATCTCCATGCTGTCTTCCTACAAAATCCTAGCATTGGTGAGATATCTGGGGGCGGAACTTAGTTTCAGAATTAAAAAGTCCTTTGTTTCCACCAAAAGGTTTATTGAGAAACTCAGGCAGAGGGGTCCATTAATAAGTCTAAGCTGTCTCTGAAGTGTCTAAACCTTTTCCCTCCGTCATTAACTACCTTCACACTCCTCCCTTTTCCTCCCCTTCAGCCCCTAACCAGCCTGGCTGCCAAGGTACCGCTTGCCTTCTTCTTTCACCGTTCACATACGACTCTCCCCCCTGTAGAATGTCTTCCACCCAAAACTCACAAACCAGTCAGCTAAGAGCCTCCACAACTGCTTCCTTTCCCCATGCCATTCTAGGCCCCATTATACTTACCAACTACTTAATACTACTAGCATTTAAACTACTAACAATCCCCCCTAAACCCTAATACCATTCTGGATGAACCACAGAACCTGCTTCTGACAATTGGCAGTTTACAATACAGTATTTAGAATCCTTATAAAGTGGAGAGCAATAGTGCCTCACTAAACTACTAATTCAAATATTCTACAGGATGTTGCTATCACAATTAAACTACGCTTCAAAGGGATCTAGGACTCCTGGTAGACCACAAGTTGAACTTGGACCAACAGTGTGATGCGGCAGCTAAAAAGGCCCATGTGATTCTAGGTTGCATCAATACGAGTATAGTTTCTAGATCAAGGTAAGTAATAGTGAAGCTCTATTCAGCTTTGGTCAGGGTTTACTTGGAATAATCCTGTGTCCAGTTCTGGCCTCCGAAATTCAATTGACAGGTTGGAACATGCCCAGAGGAGGGCAACCAAAATGGTGAAGGATCTGGAAACCATCAAGCCCTATGAGGAGCGGCTTAGAGAGCTGGGTATGTTTACCCTGGAGAAAAGAAAATTAACAGCGGATATGATATCCATGTTTAAATGTTGGAAAGGGTTGTATTGAGGATGGAGCAAGCTTTCTTTTTGCTGCTACAGAGAAAAAGAGACACCACAATGGATGCAAACGACAGAGAAAGAGGTTCCACCTAAACATTAGGAGGGACTTTGGGACA
>NW_024813454.1:0-2481 GCF_019175285.1 Sceloporus undulatus
TGTTTCAATCCGGCAGTGATAAGAAAAGGCCCTCATGATTTTCTTTGTGCATTTTTTTCTGTCCGTATGTCTGTTTATGTTTTAAAGTTATATTTTGTTAGGTCTGAATTGCTACTAGTATAGATAATTGGTTTTGGCTACAAATTTGGCTAGGGGTTATGGCTCATGGTTTAGGTTAGTTAGATGGGGGACTGGGATTTGTTGGAGCTAGCAAGAAAAGCAATGATAGCATTCGGAATTTGTGGGATGTTGGCTGAAGAAAGTTGGGGACCGGTAGTAAGAGAAAGGGAGCTAGTTCCTTCGAATGTCTGGGGCAGGGAGAGATTGTGTGTGTGAGAAGGATAGCAAAGTGGGGCTGGTTAGTAGTGTGGGGTAGATGGTGGGAATTGTGGGTGGGGTTTGGAAGAGGGTGGAATTTAAGGTTTGGAGTTTTAATATATTCTGGCCGTTCTGGCATAAACATTGAATTTTTGATATGTGTTTTCAATAAAGTTCTTTACTATTTCAACACACTGGACTCTTTGAATCACAGAAATTGTGAATTTGCACAAAACTGACCCTTTATATCTATCTATCTATCTATCTATCTATCTATCTATCTATCTATGTGTGTATATACAGTATACACAGAGAGACTATTTCCAAAGCAGAGCCTTCGTCTCCTGCCTTTCCTGGGCTCCATTGCAGCCTCTTCAAAACCTCCTCAAAAGAAGGAAGGAAGGAAGGAAGGAAGGAAGGAAGGAAGGAAGGGGAAGCTGCTGAACCCCCGGCGCACTCCTTCCCTTCCCTCAAAGGCTGCCAGTGGGATAAACAGCAGCAGCAGTAAGGCCCTGGTGATCCATGTGCATGATTGGAAGGGGCCTTTGGATGTATGTGCGCATGTGCAGTCTCAGACCTGAATCCATTGCTGCCCTCACAGTCTGTTCTGAGGGATGGAAATGGGGGACAACCCTCATTGGTTTAGAAGAATGGTTTGAGGATCTTCTTGGGGGGGGGGGGGGCTGGGGGATTATAAGAAGGAAGGAAGCCCCTCTTCCCTCAAAGAAAGGCAAGGGGCTGCCAGGCCTCCTCTCCCTCTTTCCTTCCCTGCCTCCTCCTCTGGGGATTCCTTGGGGCCCAGGTACTTGGGGGTTATTATGAGAAAAGAGGGCGGGGGTCCCTTAGAAAGAGACATGGCCATGGAGGGGATCATGATCCAAATATAAAAAGGTCTTTGAGGAGCACCCTCCCTCCTGAAAAGTGGAGCAGAGGAAAGACCCTGGAATAATGTGTCCAGTTCTGGGCACCATAATTTTAAAAGGATGTGGAGAAAGTGGAGCATGTCCAAAGGAGTGTGACTAAAATGGTGAAGGGTCTGGAAACCATGCCCTATGAAGAACACTTTAGCGAACTGGGGGTGTTTAGCCTGGAGAAGAGATGGTTAAGAGGTGATATGATAGCCCTGTTTAAATACTTGAAGGGATGTAATGTTGAGGAGGGAGGAAGCTTGTTTTCTAATGCTCCAGAGACTTGGACCCAGAACAATGGATGCAAGCTCCAGGAAAAGAGATTTCACCTCAACATTAGGAAGAAAGAACTGGCAGTAAGAGCGGTTCAACACTGGAATACCCTCCTTCCTCAGAGTGCAGTCGAGTCTCCTTCCTCAGAGGTCTTTAAACAGAGGCTGGATGGCCATCTGTCGGGGATGCTTTGATTGAGATTTCCTGCATGGCATAATAGGGTTGGACTGGATGGCCCTTGGGGTCTCTTCCAACTCTATGATTCTATGATTCTATGAGTACATACATTATAGCCCCCAGAATTCCAAAGCATGGAGCCATCAATCTGCATTAATCCTACAGTGTAGGTGCAGCTTTATTTTCTGTCTTTTATTGCCCTTTGTCCATAAGAGCAAGAAGGGGAATGGCCTCTGCCTGCATTGAGATCCTTCACTATCATCTTAACTGAGAAGCTCTACAGACCACCCCTAAGGGACACCCTGCAGTCGCCCCTTTTTGCGATGGATCAGGGCTGCGGCAGGCTCACCCTGTGGCCCTGATCTGGCCTGTCAAGGGTGTGAAAAGGAGCCACAAAAAGCAGCTCCTTTTTGCGCCCTCAAAAGGGCACCATAGCCACATTGCCACAGCTATGCAGCACTTCTTTGGGGCTGCGTCATGTGGATCAGCACATGGCATCAGGGCCTCCTGGGAGGCAGAGTTGGGCATGCCTCGTGAGGACACTATGCCCTGACACCGCCCCTATGCCGGTCTCAATGGCCGGTGTGTACAGGGCCTGAGTAACATCAGAGGCAGCATGTAGGCCTGTGGCTCCATCGCATAGTGGTTTGAGCACAAGTTTATGACTCTGGAGACCAGGGTTCGAATCCTAGCCCAACCAAGAAAGCCACGTAGTCAGGCTACACTCTCTCAGCCTCAGAGGATAATCAAGGCAAAGACCCTCTGAAGAAATGTGACAAGAAACCTCCTGATAGGGTTGCCATAA
>NW_024813455.1:0-2481 GCF_019175285.1 Sceloporus undulatus
ATCCCCGGCTTCTGTCTGGCGACTTCATCCCTGGCTTCCACCCATGAAGATCCACTGGTTCATCACATTCACTCAGACAGACACAGACAAAGACAGACTCTCCGCTTCACGCACTCACACACACTCACAAACACACTAACTCACAGACACACACACACAGTGTCAGAATCCAGAAGTATATGGATCTGTCATGATGGGACATATGAGAGGATATAGTAATATGTTGATATAGTGATGTGGTAATATTTTGATATAGCAAAATAGGAGTACTGACTAATGGTAAAACAGTGCTATGGTTGACCAGAGGGAAGCGTTTAAGAAGGAAGGCACGCAGCAGAGGGGGACTGTAATCTGATTGAAATGCAAAATGGGAGCAGATGGCCAATTACCGGAGAAGTTTGAGTATATGGCCCTGTTGGTTCCTGAGGAAAGAAGTTGACTGGGAGTGCCATTTGACTGGAGGGCAAGTCACCTGTCCTGAAAACAGGTGGCAGCACACATGTGTGAGTGGAGTCCTACATTTCTGAGCAAGGCTGCAAAAGTGAGGTGAATGACTTTTCAACTGGAAGATGAAGTGGCAGCCTGGCTCATACAACTTTTTGCTGCCAGAGCTGTCGAAATTCTGCCTGAATTTATGATCGTGCTAATTTTTGATTTATGAATTTATGATCGTTCAAGGACCCCTTCCGGGTGGAAAACACTCAAACCAAGTTGATGGTGCTCACACAGGGAGGCTGTGCCATGACAGAATATGCAACCGAATTCCAAACGTTGGCCGTGCAAGTCCTGGATTTGCCTGAGGCAACCAACTTACAGAATTTAAAGGTGGGCTGGCACCCAGACCTGCTAAAGTGGGTTCAGAGGACAGACAACCCGCAGACTGTGAAGAGAGTCAGGGACTGACGAGGGTGAATGTCAGGCTGCCATCCAATCCATAAGACTCCAGAGAGTCAGGGACCGATGAGGGTGAATGTCAGGCTGCAAGGCAATTGGTATGACCCAGGAGAGTCAGGAAACGACGAGTTTCGAATTCAGGCTGCCCTCCAATTGGTATGACTCCATAGAATCAGGGACCGATGAGGGTGAATGTCAGGCTGCAAGTAAATTGGTACGAATTTGGAACGTCATGGACGGATGAATATCGAAATCGAGCACCTATCCAATTAGAATGACCCAGGAGAGTCAGGGACCGACTAGGGTGAATGTCAGGCTGCAAGCCAATTGGTACGACATTGGAATGTCATGGACAGATGAGGGTGAATGTCAGGCTGTAAGCCAATTGGTATGACACTGGAACGTCATGGACGGATGAATATCGAAATCAGGCACCTATCCAATTGGTATGACCCAGGAGAGTCAGGTACCGACGAGGTTCGATTTCACGCTGCCATTCAGTCAGTATGACCCCAGAGAGTCAGGGACTGATGAGGGTGAATGTGAGGCTGCAAGCCTATCGGCATGACTCTGGAACGTCATGAAAATCGAAATCCGGCACGTATACAATTGGTATGACAAAGGAGAGTCATGAATCGACGAGGTTCAAATTCAGGCTGCTATCCAATCGGTATGACTCCAGAGAGTCAGGGACCGATGAGGGTGAATGTCAGGCTGCAAGCCATTCGGTACAACTCTGGAACGTCATGGACGGATGAACACCGAAATCGGGCACCTATCCAATTGGTATGACCCAGGAGAGTCAGGGACCGACGAGGTTCGAGGTCAGGCTGCCATCCAATCGGTAAGACTCCAAAGAGTCATGGACCGATGAGGGTGAATGTCAGGCTGCAAGTAAATTGGTACGACTCTGGAACGGCATGGACGGATGAATATCGAAATCGGGCACCTATCCAATTGATATGACCCAGGAGAGTCAAGAACCGACGAGGTCTAAGGTCAGGATGCCATTCAATCAGTAAGACTCCAGAGAGTCAGGGACCGATGAGGGTGAATGTCAGGCTGCAAGGAAATTGGTACGAATCTGGAACGTCATGGACGGATGAATATCGAAACCGGGCACCTTTCCAATTAGTATAACCCAGGAGAGTCAGGGACGGACAAGGGTGAATGTCAGGCTTCCATCCTATCCGTGAGACTCCAGAGAGTCAGGGACCGATGTGGGTGAATGTCAGGCTGCAAGCCAATTGGTACGACTCTGGAACGTCATGGACGGATGAATTTGAAAATCGGGCACGTATCCAATTGGTATGACCCAGGAGAGTCAGGAATCGATGAGTTTCGAATTCAGGCTGCCCTCCAATCGGTATGACTCCATAGAATCAGGGACCGTTGAGGGTGAATCTCAAGCACCAAGTAAATTGGTACGAATTTGGAACGTCATGGACGGATGAATATCAAAATCAAGCACCTATCCAATTAGAATGACCCAGGAGAGTCAGGTACCGACGAGGTTCGATTTCACGCTGCCATTAAGTCAGTATGACCCCAGAGAGTCAGGGACATATGAGGGTGAATATGAGGCTG
>NW_024813456.1:0-2481 GCF_019175285.1 Sceloporus undulatus
AAAAAAGAGCAAGTGATAAATCAGTGAGAAATTAGGGGTATAATAATAAGCATTTTTCAATGTAAAAAAGACAAATGTGTACAGTGACCAGCTTCACATCACCAAAGAAAGAGAAATGTATGAGACAAAAGAGGGCATTGATACACACACACATGCTCACACGCACACACTTTGCATATGCAGTTTATATATTTATATATTACATTTCCAAATGTAGAAAAGGTTTGTAGAATATGAACAGAAAAGCAGCACATATCTCAAATTGTAGTAGGAAGACTGTGGCCAGGTGACCTAGGTGCTGTTCACTCTGCTGTCCAGGTGCCAACTGTGGATGGTAAAAGTCCCCAGTTCCTTTTCTTACAGTTCCTGAGCATTAATCCAAACCTGATCTGGGAACCTTTCACACTACACAGTTATAAGACTATGGTTCTACCTTAACTGCCATGGTAATATGTTATGGGATCCTGGGATTTGCAGTTTAAGGGGGGGACGTTTAGAACTCTCCCTAGAAGCCAAGATAATTAAACAGAGACTGTTGTGTTCTGGCCATATCAGGAGAAGACACAGCTCACTAGAAAAGACAACAATGCTTGGTAAGATAGAAGGGAGTAGGAAAAGAGGAAGACCTTTCTGGATGGATAGACTCAATGAAGGAAGCCATGACCCTAAGCCTGCAAGACCTGCACAGGGCTGTTGCTGATAGGGTGACTTGGAGGTCTCTTATTCATAGGATCACTATAAGTCAAAGTCAACTTGATGGCAGTTAACAACAACAGCAACAACAATTCTCATCCAGAGAGCTCCTCTAGTGCTTCACTAAGGGGCCATTCAGACTACCTTTTACCCCAGATCAGAACCCGGATTAACCACGGGAAGTTCATATTGGACCCGATGCTTCCACAAGTGAATCCGAGGCTTCCACACCCGTTCAGGGGCAAATGCCCCTTGGTGAGGGTCTTTTGAAAATGGAGTAAAAGCGGTATCTTTTGGGGGAAAAAACAGGTCCAGCAAATATGAACTTGCCCCCGATCATGATTGGGTGAAGTTCAGGGGAGGGATTTAGGTCAGAGGGAGGGCAGTGGGCAGAACATTCTCTCCCCTTCATCAGCGAAGGAGGAGGAGGAGGAGGAGGAGGCAGGAGCTGGAGGAATGATACAAAGGGCACTTGGGATGATGGAGCAAGAGGAGGGATCCGGAGGAAGGGTCAAGTTCTGGGTAGGTAAGAGGGAGGGCACAGAATGGAACAAGCCTCCCTCTCGCACCAGGCAGCCTTCTCTCTCTCTCTCTCTCTCTCTCTTTTTTATTTTTTATTTTTGACAGAATATGCGAATGATTTTTGGGTGATACATATAGATAGAATGTGTCTGCTTGTGCTACTTTCCCTTTCATTTGCTTGCTCCTGGAACGGCAGCCTCACTTTTGTTTTTAATATTCGAATACTACAATGTGAATGTTAAAAATGTTTACTCTGCAATAGGATTATTATTATTATTATTATTATTATTATTATTATTATTATTATTCTAATATTCAAATGCTACAATATAGATGGAATGTGTGTCTGCTTGTGCAAATGCTTTCCCTTTCATTTGCTTGCTCCTGAAACGGCAGCCTCACTTTTAGAAGAGGGGTTTTTTAAATTATTTTTTTTAAAATGCGAATGCTACAATGCGAATGTTACAAATGTTTCCCTTTCAATTTGGCAAATTGATACAAGAGTGAATGCTTTTGCTACACACACACACACACACACACACACACGGAGGTTTTAAATTTGTCAGCATATGCGCATTCTGCCACCAGTTTTTTTTAAAAAAGGAAGGGGGAAGCACCCATCCACTTGGCCAATTGCTGTAGGAAACGTCACCTTGATGAAAGCAGAACTGAATTTGATTGACAGCAGAGGAGCCTTCATTTTAAACCGGTTCCACAAATGTGAACTCGCCCCCTCCGCCTCCTCACCGGACCACCACTGCCAGAGCCGCGTTCTGCCGGGCGGCCTCCTCCCGGGGTGTCGGAGGTGCGCATCTGCGCACCGCCCCAGGAGTGCCGCCCACAGACTGGAAAGGGGACCGCTGCGGGACTCTGTTTGCTCGGCCTTGGCGTTTTGCGGCCGGAGAGAGGGCACTTTAAGGGACACCTGGGGGGGAAGGCAAGGAGGAGGCTCACCAGGTGAGAGCGGTGAGCATAAAGCCGGGCGACCGGACCTTCCTGCCACGCCCCCTCTGCCTCCTCACCGGACCACCGCTGCCAGAGCCGCGTTCTGCCGGGCGGCCACCTCCCGGGGTGTCGGAGGTGCGCATCTGCGCACCGCCCCGGGAGTGCCGCCCACGGACTGGAAAGGGGACCGCTGCGGGACTCTGCAGTGCTACCACCGCGCAGCTTTTATTGGGCTTAGGGAGGTTGTGGGTTAGCCATAGAGCAGAGGATGCCTGTGGTGGCTAACCTCTGCTCTCTCAATTGCTGGAGGAGGGTGGGGGG
>NW_024813457.1:0-2481 GCF_019175285.1 Sceloporus undulatus
TCTCTCTCTCTCTGATTTGTCTGCTGTACCAGACCTGCAAACCTACACACAAAAATTGGACCCACCAACTTCTACGTTAGGTGAGTATCTCCATTAGAAAGCCTAATATCTATCCCACATTTACTACGTTCTTTCCTGAGTCTTGTATGAATGTGTGAGTGTATGTGCCGGTATGTTTGAATCCTTGTTTCCAATAAAAGAGACATTGATTGTACTTAGAGCCTCTGCCTCATTTCTGGATTTCTAGTTCCTGGTATACAGATTGAAGGGGCGATCCCTGAGGTGTGGTAACAGGCCTCCTCTTGTGACCTTAAGCTAATTAAAATCCCCATTGATAATTTGGTCACTGTTCACTGTTACAAGATTTCCAGGGCGCTTCAGCAAGTGGAGAATGAGGCTACCAGAAGTGTATCAGGTACAACTGACATATACAGATATAGGTAAATGGGAACACATTACACCAATGTTGAAAGGGCAGCCTGTGCTACCTATTTGTGTGTGTATTAACTTTAATGTCCTGGTTATCCACCCAAAAAAGTTCTAGTTATCTACACAGCTTCTGAATCATTTTTACTTACATTATCAACCTCAAGACTTAACACTATCAGGGAGGCTCTTTGCCCAAGTTTCTTAAGTAAATATGAGACAACAGGGAGAGAAAATTTTCTTTTCTGCCACCACATTTTTGGAATAACACCTATGGAGTTATGACTATTCAAAACCTTTTTATCTATATAGCCATTACCATTTGTAATTTTGTATGTACTGAAAATGATGTACCTATTCTGATGTACATTCTGTCTTTTCCATTTAACTGTGTTTATGCAGTTTTCTATTTTTATTGTATTTTGTTTGACTGTAATACTGTTATACACAAAGTTGGCATCAGTAAGGATGAAGGGTTTTTCAATATTTTAATAAAGTAATAAAAGAGCCTGATAGTAATGTGCTGTTAATAACTAATTGCTTGTAATTAATTCTTTTTCTAATGACATTACTGTTACTCGCATAATATTGTGTATATGTAGTATATGTAGTGTAAGTGTAAGTGTAAGTGTATACAAGTGCTACTAAAACAACAAAAAGCAAAGGGGCCATTCATCAACCCCTTTTGCCTCTTAGAGAATCTTCAATAAACCTTCCTTCAAATTGGGGATTTACAATAGCCATGCTCCTATTAAGTTATTTATTCAATATTATTTGGTGTGGTCTTCCATTTTGTGTCCCTCTCTCAGTATCTGATCATCCAAAACTGGCAAAAGCATAGACGATTTGCTATTCCAATCCACTCCTTTACCCTTGTGCCCATCATGCCCCCAGAAGAAGAAAAAATCACCTGTTGGGGAAATTGTTATGTTTCCTGTTCCTGTAAAGAAAGAAACAATGATAGTTTAACTATAACTCTTCAAGTCATAATTCGATTACCATTAGACAGTGGGATTCAACCCACATGATCTGTTCTATTTTTAAATGGTACTATTTTAAAAACATTTTTTTAAACAACAGAAACAGGTAAATGCTACAGAATTGAGGATAAGTGGCATCGCCGTCCTACTCAGGTTGTCACCTGGTGCGATCTGCACCAGTCATAAAACTCTAGTGACTCTAATTAAAGCCTCCTTTCTCAGCATCCCAATCCTGTTTGAATGTGTTGATTTTTACTTCATAAAAAGTGACCAATATGGAAAAGAGGAATATCTTACCCGCAGTTTCACTATGAGGTGGGGCACTAGTTGTTGACGCTTCTGTTAAAATAAATGACATTATAAAAAGTACAAAAAACAATACTGGTGATTCAAACAATTATCTGCAATAATTCCAGTTAATATTGAAAAGACATTGGATTAGACTGGCAGCCAATAGTTATGTCAGTTTTAAAAAGTCAGTCTCTCTCTCTCTGATTTGTCTGCTGTACCAGACCTGCAAACCTACACACAAAAATTGGACCCACCAACTTCTACGTTAGGTGAGTATCTCCATTAGAAAGCCTAATATCTATCCCACATTTACTACGTTCTTTCCTGAGTCTTGTATGAATGTGTGAGTGTATGTGCCGGTATGTTTGAATCCTTGTTTCCAATAAAAGAGACATTGATTGTACTTAGAGCCTCTGCCTCATTTCTGGATTTCTAGTTCCTGGTATACAGATTGAAGGGGCGATCCCTGAGGTGTGGTAACAGGCCTCCTCTTGTGACCTTAAGCTAATTAAAATCCCCATTGATAATTTGGTCACTGTTCACTGTTACAAGATTTCCAGGGCGCTTCAGCAAGTGGAGAATGAGGCTACCAGAAGTGTATCAGGTACAACTGACATATACAGATATAGGTAAATGGGAACACATTACACCAATGTTGAAAGGGCAGCCTGTGCTACCTATTTGTGTGTGTATTAACTTTAATGTCCTGGTTATCCACCCAAAAAAGTTCTAGTTATCTACACAGCTTCTGAATCATTTTTACTTACATTATCAACCTCAAGAC
>NW_024813458.1:0-1162 GCF_019175285.1 Sceloporus undulatus
CATTGAACGTTTGCATTCTTATTCATAGGAGGTAGCAAAGAAGAGACTTTATGGGGACTTCCTTGAGGGAATCAGTGGAAGAAGATAGTCAAAGGACTGTTGGAAAAAAATTATTCAATTAAACATGTGCAAAAATACTTTGATTGACAGGTGGCATCATATCCTGTGAGACTGCCATCGAGTCCTGAGTCAGAGCCCAAGGCATGATGCAAGCTAACTGCAGAGGATCCTTCATGCTGTTTGTCACCAGGAGATGATTCCCAACCAATACAGTATGCAGCTCACATGAGGATTGGAGTGGATTGGATCGGAGTTGTGTGTACAAGGGATGGTGAAGTTGATGGAAGTCGGAGAGGAGAGCTTGCAAATATTTGTCTTATTTTGCAACTCAAGATACAGAACCTCTAAGGATTTCAATGAAATCAACTGTGTTTGTGACTTATTTTTAAGTATGGAAAGTGGTCAGTGCATTGCCAATGCCTATATCTGGATATTTGCGCTTCCATACTCTGCTATGATATGTTTGAACTGCATCTGGGTGCATCACCCTCAGATTGTAGTGTACATTGGCTTGTGAATGCGATCAACATTCAGAGCCAACAAGAATCTGAGAGGCGGTTTGGTAATCCCTTTTGTCTGATGTATTTGCATCAAACACCGATTGCATTCAGTTTGTGTCACACCATTCTTCCCCCACAAAGGAAATATTCTAAAGTGATATAAACCTTTCTGAACCCACAGTTTCTGTTCCCAAGCAGAAACTAATTTCAGTATAAATATCAGCCCCGACTTGCTCTTCTACGGTGTCAGTCCAGTTACAGATAGACACTCTGTTTTCATGGCTAAATACCTCAATGCACTCACCAACCCCAACTGTCGCAGGAACTACTGACCTCTCCTTATTTCAAATCCTCAGCAATTGGAATAAAGATCTGGATAAATAATGTATCACTATTATCAAAGCCTTACATCTATTCACCACGCCCACCTTTGCTACCTAGTTCTTGCGTGTGTGCGTGAACACTTATATGTATGTGTCTGTGTGTTTTGCTTTGTCCCTAAATAAAACACAAAAACCTATTTCAAATGCCTCTGAAGATCTGTTTGATTCAGGACCTGCTATAGATTGGCTGAGTCCAGAGGTCACTATTGCCCCAGTAAA
>NW_024813458.1:1262-2481 GCF_019175285.1 Sceloporus undulatus
CCGATTGCATTCAGTTCGTTTCACACCATTCTTCCCCCACAAAGGAAGTATTCTAAAGTGACATAAACCTTTCTGAACCCACAGTTTCTGCTCCCAAGCAGAAACCAATTTCAGTATAAATATCAGCCCCGACTTGCTGTTCTTCGGTGTCAGTCCAGTTACAGATAGACACTCTGTTTTCATGGCTAAACACTTCAATGCACTCACCAACCCCGATTGTCATGGGATCTACTGACCTCTCATTATTTCAAATCCTCAGCAATTGGAATAAAGATCTGGATAGATAACGTATCACCATTATCAAAGCCTTATATCTATTCACCACGCCCACCTTTGTTACCTAGTTCTTGCGTGTGTGCGTGAACACTTATATGTATGTGTGTGTGTGTTTTGCTTTCCCCCTAAATAAAACACAAAAACCTATTTCAAATGCCTCTGTTTGATTCAGGACCTGCTATAGATTGGCTGAGTCCAGAGGTCGCTATTGCCCCAGTAAAACTATTTCACTCTATTGAGCTAAGTACCAAAATACCCTAAAAGCATAGCACTTGCATCCCACAACATTCCAGAATTGGCAGTTTAGGATTTGATATTTAGAAGCCTTACAAAGTGGAGAATAATAGTGCCTCATTAAAACTAGAAATTCCAAGATTCCATAGGAAGTTGTTATGACAATTAAATTACATGTGAAAGGGAACTAGGAATCGTAGTACAGCACAAGTTGAACATGTGTCAACAGTGTGATGCAGCAGCTAAAAAGACCAATATGATCCTAGGCTGTATCAATAGGAGTATAGTGTCAAGATCAAGAAAAGTCATAGTGCCACTCTATTCTGTTTTGGTCAGGGCTCACTTGCAATAATCCTGTATCCAGTTCTGGGCACCACAATTCAAACAGATGCTGAGAAGCTGGAGCATGTCCAGAGGAAGGAAACCAAAATGGCGAATGGTCTGGAAACCATGCTCTCTGAGGAATGACTTAGGGAGCTGGGTATGTTTAGCTTGAGGAAGAGAAGGCTAAGAGCGGATATGACAGCCCTGTTCAAATATTTAAAGAGATGACATATTCAGGATGGAACAGGCTTGCTTTCTGCTGCCCCAGAGAAAAGGACATGGAACAATGGATGCAAGCCACAGGGACAAGAGATTCCACTTAAACTTTAGGAGGAACCTCCTGATAGTAAGAGCTCTTCAACAGTGGAATATACTCCCTCAGAGT
>NW_024813459.1:0-2481 GCF_019175285.1 Sceloporus undulatus
TTTCCAGGGAAGAATTTCTTAGCATTCCCAAGGATTTTGATAAGCAACTATCTCTCAGACATACCTTTAGGTGCATGGTGACTCGAGAACTGAAGGTTGATGATGGATAGCAAAATGAAATTCTGGGATCCATACTTAATTTTCGTGAAATGCCTTTCCTTGGAATGGTGATTGCTTCCTTCTTTAAACATGAAACTACAGAAAAAACTCCAAGCTGACAGGTTTTTACCTCAGCAAAAGTCCCCTGCAGGAAGGAAAAGATTGAAAGATGTTGTGTTTGACTACAAATTGTGAATTCTAATGTTAAAAACTAACCTAAGCCAGAGATCTGAACCGCAAGCACAATGAGAGTTGTCAAAACTGGGACTTTTCTTCCACTGTGCTTCAGGAGAACTTACCTGGCAGTTGCTTCATATGCAACTGCAGAGATGTGGAACCCTCCTTCCTGTAAAAATGTGTGCTTTTCGCAAGGTTTCCACAACCCTGGAGTGGTTCTTGGTGATAATCATGCAGAAAGATTCCACATCATTGACTGTGCCCATTTTGTTTCTTCACTCCATATTACCAGAGCAGCATGGGAAGAAGCAATGGGAACTTCTCCTATTTTAGGAAGTTTGTTTCAGGGTTCAAACACCTTTCCCAAAACAAAACAAAACAAAACAAGAACTGTGGTGTTCAGCAGAATGAGGTCGCAGAATTTCTAGTCTAACACAGATTGTATTATGTGGCATTGGCGCTAGAAATAGAAACTGATAAAGAAGTTAAATATAATTATATTATGTATGTACAGGGGACAAATGGTGATTTTCCTGTTTCATGTGGGTTGCATTTAATTTTTGCTTTATTTATTTCTTTTACTTATATCCTGTCTTTATTCCATTCTAATATCCTGCCTTTCACCTACTTCAGTGTGCAAAATAATTTCACTTAAAACCTTTAGTGTTCCTCAACTTTATCCCAGTGCTCTGTATGGGAGTGCTATCATTCTGGACAATTCCTGAATCATACACACTGACAAAAGCACTGCAGGAGGCAGTAAGGAGAAGCAAATCACTTCCCCCTTCCAGACATACTTTAAATGGTAACTTTCTACCTAAAATTCTGCACCAGTCATTCTGAAATTTTGCAGGCTTGTTAACTAAGGCTACCACTATTCTATATGGCATTTGCACAAGAATCAAATTGCCTACAAAAATCTAAGAGAATGTGCTCCCTAACTCTATACAAAAGTCCCTGCACATCTTCTTCTGAATGTGATTTTTTGGGTTGCTCAGTCCTGTTAAAAAACAAACAACAAAGGCTTTTAAAAAAGTATTAAAAGCCACATAGCAAAAAATCCACAATCCTATTTGCCTGAAATGTGGAAAGCTTGAGGTCCAAACAGACTATTTGTCCCTAGCATTCTTTTTTTAATTTTTTATTTAAAATAACACAAGTATAAAATAACACAATTCATCATGCATAGCATATATAAACAAAACAACCCCCCAAACCCCAATACAATCTAAACATAACTGTATCTATTTAACTTCTTATTTGTATCATGATTTCTTACCATCTACTCTCACCCTTTCTCTCTTGTTCTTCCCACTCTTATCTTCTTTCATCCCTCCCACCCATTCCTTCTTTTTCTTCCTTTTCTTATCTTCCATTTAATATAATCTCTTCTTTAATCTTCCTTTCCATTCTATTCTTTTTTCTCCCTCTATATCTTCTGTTTCATTTTTGTATATTTATTTATGATGGTTGGTTTTTGATCTTTCTTCATTTCACTTCCTACTTACATCACATTCTTTCAATTCCCACTTCCTCCCACCCTTCTTCACTTCCAGTCACCTTCTTTTCATACATCCTTGGTATTTCTCCTCCAATTTCCTTGAGATAAAGAATGTTTAGTGCTGTCTGTAAAATCTTAGTTATCTTTATGTTATTTCTCTTTCTATTACCCTTATTCTCATTCCCTTCAAATGGACTATTATCCCTATCATTCTGACAAAGAGAAAGTTGTTGTCCAATTCTAATAAAGAGAAATGTGTTATAAACATTTGTCCACTTACAGTGATAGTTACTGGAAAACATGAAGACTGAGATTTATGAATTAACATGTGGATTTAATCAGATTATTCCCCCCTCCCATAAAGCTGAAATAGGATATTTTCTGAATTAACAAATCAAAGGACAAATCAGATCTGCCCAGTGACTAGCACACATTCTTTAGCATTCTGTTAAGAGTTCACTAACCTTGTGGTTTCCTTGATGACCTTCCAAAGAGATAGGAGTTAAATAACATGACTGAAAGTCTGAGTTTGTCACCTTTACCATAATGTCTCGATACATTCCTCTGTAGCGTGAAATAAAGGGGATTGCAACGGTGATTGGAGAAACAATCGGTGTGCCAGCCTGCGAACACTCAGCACTGATGACATTGCTGACCAGTTCTTCTGAATCATCCACCACCAATGAACTTAAATCATTGACAAA
>NW_024813460.1:0-2481 GCF_019175285.1 Sceloporus undulatus
CCCTTTCCTCTTAGGGGCAAAACAGAAGGTCAAATTAAGCAGATCTCCAGCTGGCTTCGAGGAAGGGCATTTAGACGATCCACACCTTGAAGACAGCTGGAAAGTGAACCCAAGGGACGTTACAGAGTGCCAAAATACGGTGCTCTGCCGGCGCTGCCGGCTGCTGCGTCCGGGAACTGCAGCGGTCAAACCGCGCAGTTCCTGGAAGCAACAAAAAGAAGTGCCAAAATGGCGCTTCTTTTTGCACCCTGGAAGTGGCACCGCGAGTCGCTAGTTGCGCACTCATGGCGTCACTTCTGTTGTGCGATGTGCGGACGCTATGCGTCCATGATGTGAAGATGGCGGCACCCATGCAGAATGTGCTCCGCCATTTTGTACGTCCTCAGGACGTACTAGGGTTAGGGGCGTGTGTAAAGCACGCCTGTTTGTAATGGGCCCAAACCACACTACAGGGAGAAAAGCTGGACTAAAAAGGAGCTGGATTTTTTGCTTATTCCCAGAAAGTGCATACCTTCTCATGAACATATAAATGCACCTACACCAGGCTGGTTCTAAAAGGGTGCTCTTTCCAAACCCTAACCCTAATTGTGCATGTAAACACCCCATTACAGGAATTCATTTAAAAGGGATGGAGCTGCCATACCCAAGTGGTGGGGGTGGCAATGCCCAAAAGAGAAACCGTGACACCTCTCATGGATATGAGCACAACATACATAAAACAGTCAGTCAAAGAAGGTAAGCAGGGGGATTGGCGGGGAATCATTGTACCTTGCCAGCATCTGCATGGGCACATCTCTGCTCCAATGCCCTGACCTGGTGAAGCCTGCACATGCAAACGTGTGCAGATTCACAGGGATGGCCATCTAACAGGATGGCAGTCGCTAGTGGTTTGCTCCCACAATGGTGTACAGGAATGATGGGGGGGAACAGTAAAAAAAGTACCCAGTGGTCTGGCTTGAAGCTGGCCATGTGGTCATGACATGCATACTCCAGCCACTTTGGGAGTGGGTGGAGCGGTGGGGTTTCAATGTGGTTTCGGAAAAGGCATCTTCAAGCCACTTTTTCTTGCCTGTCTGTTTCATCCTTTAGTGAACCTTTCTTTAAGTGTTCAGTACACTTCACCTAGAGTGGACAAAAATCCAGTCCTTTTCTCTTCTGAATGAGCCAAAAAGACAACTACCTATAGCTGGGTGGAGGGATATTTTGCATAAAGTTTTGCACTAGGGGATGAGTAGGGTGGTTTTTTTCTTTGCACAAAACATTTGTAAAATTCTGAGATAAAAAAGTTACTTTTTTGCAAAAAAAAAAAAAAAAAAAAGGAGAACCCTTCTCATTTGTTTTGCAAAGAAACATCAAAATTTGGAAAATCATCAAAAACCTTTGGAATTTTAAATACTACGTGCAACTGATTAAGAAAAACACCAAAGATTTACATTGCTACATTTCAAATATAATGAATTCAGTCCCAAGACCCCTATTATTATTTTCCACATGGATTTGTATCATGTTGTTTGGTTTAAACAGATATAAAAGCCACTGCAGGGAACAGAGTGGTTAATCATCATTGCTGCTTACAACACGGTATGCACCAGTAATTGTGAAATTGTCAAGCAGTATGATAGCTATAAATTGTCTCCTTATTTTCTCTTTTGCATTTTAACGTTAGAGGACTTTGGATGCTTAAAGTATGCCATATTAACCAATTTTAAGACAGCTTAATGAAAAGCATAGTTTGAACACATGCTGGTTTTATTAACTTTAATGGGAGCAGCTTTCAGTCTCACATCACTATCTAATTAATGTATAATTCCAGTGTCACAATAGGACTCACATGCTCACTTATCCATATGTGATTAAAAAAACAGCAATTGTTCATTAAAAAGTTATATAGAGGAAAAATATCATAACATGAAAGGAAATATAATAGCTGAAAAGAAGACTGTCTTTTAATATTTTAAAAAGCTAACAGAGAAATCTCTTTTAAAAATGTAGCTCTGTCTGTCCCTTGCATATTTTCTTTTTGGAAGTGCATCTATTTTATGCTGTGGTGGTGTGGACCTAGCTGTATATAGGGTATGGAATTATCCAACTTGTTTTTACTGAAAGCTGGGAAGCAATTTATATCTCTGGAAAATCTTTTGCTTATAAGACCAGTTAATGTAATGTGTGTGTTCTTAGGTTCTGTGTTTTGCTCCATTTTCCTAGCTGCACCATAAAGAATAGCTCTGGGGCCAAGCTTATTGATTTAGAATTCCACTTTGGGAAAAGTCATCTTAGAAGTTTGGGAGCTGCTGTTATGTTTTTGGTTTTTAAAAACTCTATTGTTAAATGCCTTCCCATAAAATCCTGAAATGGTGATACTTCTTTTCCCCCTGCATTTATTTCTTTTAGAACTTTGAGGTCTGCTGTTAACACTCTGCAAAATGTTCCATCATTGAGGCCAAATGCAAGACAGTTTGATGCCCTTGACAAAGACTCTGG
>NW_024813461.1:0-2481 GCF_019175285.1 Sceloporus undulatus
GTGATGTAGAAGTTAGAGCTGTGTTGGACTGGACTTGGGAGATCGAGGTTCAAGTTCTTATTGAACCATAAAATTCACTGGCTGGTCTTGGGTCTTCATCAGTCTCTCTCTCTCTCTCTAACTGACTTGCCTCACAGAATTGTTGCAAGGATAAAGCAGAGGAGGAATACCATGTACATCATCTTGAGCTCATTGTAGGTAAGCTGAGATGGGACGTTAGCACACTTGGGGGGTTTGCAGCTCAAATCCTCAGTCACTCCTGTTCTAGCAATGCAAAGCGTGATGTTTTTTCACACCAGATCCAGAGTCACTCCTGTCTAGCAATGCGAATTAAGGTTAAAACGTGATGTTTTACCACACCTGGTTGCCTTTCTGTTGCCCTTCCGAATTGAGGGGGAAGCGAAGTCAGTTAGATTCCAAGCAAGTCACGTGATGCGGATTCAAGCAAAGCAGAGTGAGTGCACATTGTATTACCACACCAGAGCATACTTTCAGGGTTCAACAATTCAAATCGGCACCCTTGCGCATGCTCAATGGGGCTCTGGACGCTGTCCTCCTTCCCTGCCCTCTCCTTAGCCATCATCTTTCATTGAGGTGAAGGAGGAGGCAGGGGATGATGGGATCAGTGGCAAGTTGAAGGAGAGGAACAGATCGGGGTCTAGAAGGACACAGGGGATGATGGGATAGGCGGCAGGGTGAAGGAAGAGAGCAGATCGGGGTCTAGGAGGATGCAGGGGGTGATGGGATTGGTGGCAGGCTGAAGGAGGGGAGCAGATCGGGGTCTAGGAGAAGGCAGGGAATGATGGCGGCAGGGTGAAGGAGGGGAGCAGATTGGGGTCTAGGAGGACGCAGGGGATGATGGGATCGGCTGGTTGGCAGAGAGGAGGAGATAGCATGAAGCAGGAGGAGGGGAATGACGGAGCAGGATGCAGGGGGCCAAGGGGGGTGATATCGGAGTGGTTTTCCACACCAGACCAATTCGAAGTGCAATCGAACTGAGTCTGGAAGTGAATTCTGTGAAGTCACTTTTTTTCCGATTTTACCAAAATGAGGGATCACTTTGGAATCACTGCGGAAGCACCTCAGAAAGGAATGGCATCTGATAACAAATTCACGTTACAACGTGAATGTGTATCGTTGGAAGTGCAGTCATGTCAGAACTGAGCCCGAAAATCTCCAAAAAGCTCCGTGTGATATACTCCATATAAACATAACACATTGTGACTGTTAATGTCAACCGTCACTGTGTGTGTAGAACCACGGGACTGGCCTGAAAAAGAAGTACAGTGGTACCTCGGGATACGAATTACCCAGGTTACGAAATTTTCGGGATACGAAAAAATCCCATAGGGAATTATTGTTCTGGGTTACGAAAGTTTTTTCGGGTTACGAAAAAACTTCGGCGCTATTTTAAATGGAGCCGCGGCAGAGCCGCGGCTTTTTCCCCATTAGCGCCTATGGCATTTCGGCTTACGAAGGCTTTTCGGGTTACGAACGGTGCCGCGGAACGAATTAATTTCGTAACCTGAGGCACCACTGTATTCCTGAAAATTAATTCTCCCAGCCTACCTGTCTTTCCATCCTTTGGAGCACTGAAGCTGCTGCATTCCACATCTGGATACCTTACAACGGCGGGTTACAGATGGCTCTCTAGGGGCCGTTTTCCCGCCACCGCCATTCGCTACGGAGGGAAGCCCCAGCAGCCAGACCGCGAGGCTTCCCCCCGCAGTGAAAAAGGAGCGCCGAAATTGTGCTCCTTTTCGGAATGCGGAAGTGGCACTGCGAGGGGCGGAGCATGCCCTCACGGCGTCACTTCCATCGCGACACGTCTGGACGCATAGCGTCCAAGACGTCAAAATGGCAGCGCCCATGTGGATGGGCACCGCCATTTACGACGCGCTCCGCGCGTGTTGGGGCCAGGGCGGGTTAGGAAGAGGCAACTAACCCTAGGATGCCCCTTCGTAACCCTAGCACGCACGGAGTGCGTCGGAAGTGGCGGTGTGTAACCCGCCAACATTTCACAAACCAGCACATATGTGGCCAAACAACATCAGAGTGAGGTCAAGACTGTAAAGATAGTAAAGGTTATTAATGAGGAAGAATACACAAGCTAAGACAAGATGTAACAGATTCCTTTTGCCTGAATCTACAGGACAGGACAAGGCTTCACCCTCTCCTCCTCCTCCTGATGAGTTAATTTAGTTAAGCCTACTTTTGTCCTTTGAATTCAAGTTTGCAGCAACTGAAGTAAACTGAGGGCGGAGGGGGGAAATGGAAGGAGAAGAAACAGGAACATTGTAAAAAGTGGGAAGACAGGATTAATTGGGATTCTCCCTGCCAAAGCAGGACAGTTGGGAGGGGAATATGAATCTGGTGTTTATTAATCACTATTAGTTCAGCCCATGTGATCAAATTCATCCTCTGGAGCTAGATTATGGGCGACACAAAGAAATCAAACGTTCTTGCTGCAAAATTGTCAGT
>NW_024813462.1:0-2481 GCF_019175285.1 Sceloporus undulatus
AAATGCTGGGAATACAATTTAATAAAAGAATTTATTATTTAATAATTAATAAGAAAATAAAAATTAAATAAAATCTTATACACGGATTTTGGATAGACAAATTCAATCACATACGGTTTGCAAATGCTCCAAAAAAACTATAAATTTACCTTGATTTTCCATTTTTTTATAAGGGACGCCATTTTCATATCTCATTATACTTCATGGGACTAGAACATACACGGATTTTGTGATACACGGTGGATGTGGTAACCAAACCCCAGCCTATAACAAGGGTCCACTGTATATCATTTCACTATTTATTTTAATTTATGTATATACATATAATTAATCTTACATTGTTTAATCTTCTTTTAAGCGGGGTATGACGTACACATGGATGTATTTTAACCTGTTCTACGCTGCTTTGATTGCCTGGCAAAAACCAGGATAGAAAATTTTAGAAAATTCTTTTATTGTTATATATTACATTCTGATTTTTTTGGGTATTTTTAATTCAGTTTTTTTTTATCAAAAAACCTTATTTTTATTTAAAATTTTAACAGTTTGATTTTAGGTAATGTTTATAATTAAAATTACTTTTATTTTATTTATTTTGATTCACTAAAATAATAATAATAATGATAATAAGTGCTTCTCCGGGTGGCTTTCAAGTATGAAATCTGCCCCAAAATGACATAAAAATAACATTAAAAATCAACAATTAAACTAAAATAAAATAAAACATAAAATAAAATACATCTTTTAAGATTTTATTATTTATCTCATTTATACTTTAAATGATTTTTCTTTATTCTAGTCTTAGACTACATTCCGTAATTATTATATCAACAAATATTGCATTATATTATGATTTTATTTCACTTTTTTGAAATTAATTTATTTCGTTTAGGTGTCTTTATGTTGTTTTATTTTCTTTGTATGTCTCCTTTTTCCATTTGTTTCAATAATGATCCTTCTCAGATGGACAGCCTTTAAAGTGTGATTAAAAAATAAGTTTGAAAGAAATAAAAATGAAACAAGATATAACATTAAAACCCTAATGCTGACCCTGACCCCCTTTCTGACCCCTGACCCCAAATCATTTTATTTTACACTTTCTATTATCTGAATTAATATTAGATTTCCATTTCTTGTACATTTGAATAACTTTACTTTCGTTGTTTTGTATCTTCATACTTTTATTTGTCTTCTTTTTTAATCTACTCCCCCCTTTTAAAAAACATTTTAATTTTTAGATTTTTTTAGTTTATATTATAAATCAGGCTTGACATTTTAATTATACGACAACATGAAATAAAAATGAAAAATGTTTAAAAACAAATAAGAATAAAAGAAGACAACAGTATTCTTTATGTATATAATCTAGGATAGACAAATGAAGTCAGTTCGCTTTAAAGAATGAAAGACTGGACGCCTCTCCTGCCTTCTTCGCCTGGCCTTACAAAGCCGACGTGTTATTTCTCTTTAGCTTGCAATGCCTGAGTGCAGACACAGGAGGGCGACAGGGAGCCCTTCATTCCAATGGCTGCAAGGCCATTCTGAGAGGCCCGGCCCTCCGAGCGCGGATGGCTAGAGCGTCGCCACGGACATGGTCTACCACCCCCATCTTACAAGGCCGGCCCTCTAATACTTGTTCCTAGAACGTCTCCACGGCGACGCTCTAGCCTTCCCCCACTCTCTGGCAAGCCCTCCAAGATGGATTTCCTAGACTGTCTCCGTGGCGACGCTCTAGCCTTTTCGCACTCTCTGACAGACCCTGCGAGATGTTCACTCCTAGAGCGGCTCACAATAGGGTTTGGGGGGGCTCTTCGGGGGCGCGGCCGGGGCTGGCCTTTCAGACTGGCGCCGCAGACTTCGGAATGAAAGGCCAGCGCAGAGCCTATTAACTCCCCGGCGCCCTCCTGTGCCTCCGCTGAGGCATAGCAACACGAAGTTAAAATAGATTCATTCTCCACAATAAAAAGTATAAAATGTACATTAAATTAAAATTAAATATAAAATATAAATTACAATAGAGAATAAAATATGACTAAAAATGTTATTTACTTACGGGATTATTATACTATTTACTTAGTGGGGGCAAACTTAATTTTATTTCTGGAATCCACCAGCAAAGTGAATAATACATGAATTAAACCTTTGCCCAGCAACTAAATAATAAGATGAACATGGCAAGCACCGACACAGTAAATACCAAAAGGAATATTACATCTACTTAAGGTATAAAGAAAAGAGATGTTACACCCACCAACTAAGGAAATAATGATAAGAATCACAGTAAGAACCATTTAATGAAATGATAAATGAAATAAACATTTGTCTATTTGTTGCCTGCCCCAACAAACTAAATCATACATGACAATAAACATTTCACCTGTAAATGACTTCCCCAGAGCAGCCTAGAATTGGAGGGACCCCGGAAATCCCATGGAGTCCAAAGCCTTTCGGCCACCGCATGCAGATTAATGACAGACACAG
>NW_024813463.1:0-2481 GCF_019175285.1 Sceloporus undulatus
GGGGGCATCCAGAACAGGGTCATGCTCAGGTCACTCACACCAACTTTGTTAATATAATCTCAAATAGGGAGGGGTGAATGTGGGTCTACATCTTAGGGTAACATCTTCCTCTCTTAACTCTGAGATTCAGTCTTGTCTGTCATTGTCCTTGTTTACAGAAGAACATGTCAGCCATGAGAGACTCTACACAAGAAAAACGTCACATAAATGGCAGCATTGTGGGGAAAATTTTACTTACAAGTCAGTCCTAGTCATGCATCGGAGAATCCACACAGGAGAGAAGCTATGCAAATGCGAGGATTGTGGGAAATGTTTTTTGTCAAAGTCACACCTAGTGACACATCAGAGAATCCACACAGGAGAGAAGCCATACAAATGCCAGCATTGTGGGAAAGGTTTATCTTCGAAGTCAGACCTAGTGAGACATCAGAGAGTCCACACCAGAGAGAAGCCATACATGTGCCAGCATTGTGGGAAAGATTTTTCTTCTAAGTCAGTCCAAGTGATCCATCAGAAGGTCCACACAGGAGAGAAGCAACACAAATGCCAGCATTGTGGGAAATATTTTTCCTTGAGGTCAAATCTAGTGAGACATCAGAGAGGCCACACAGTGGAAAAGCCACACAAATCCCAGCAGTGAACTAACATTATTTTTATCAAGAAGGAATACAGAAAATCTAGGGGTGAAAATATCCCTTATGATTTTGTTTGTAACGTTTGTCTGTCCATATTTCTGTGGTTTGCTAGTGCATTTGTTTGTTTATGTTTTAAGGTTATATTTCATTAAGTTTATTTTCAATTGCTGTTAGTATAGATCATTGCTTTGGGATATAAATTTTGTTGGGGATTATGAGTTGTGGGATAGGTTAGCTAGATAAGGGGCCTGGGATTTGTTGCAGCTGTCAAGAATAGTTATGGGAATTATAGCTTTTGCAATGTGTGGGATGTTGACTAATTAAAGGCTGGTAATGATAGAAAGTGGCAGGTTTCTTGGGATGCCAAAGGGGGCCTTGTTATCTGTGGGGCATATACTTTGGGGATTGGAGGTGAGGGGGGGTAGGTTTTGAAGAGGGTGGAGTTTTAGGTTTTGGGGTTTTAATGTATTCTTTGACTTGGGGTGGGCAGTTCTCACTTAATTTCTATGTGTTCTCAATAAAGTTCTTTGCTGTTTCAACACACTGGACTCTTTGATGTACGGAAGTTCTGAATTTGCACAAAACTGACTCTTTCTTCTCTGTTCAGTCCTCCCAGCCATAAGAAGCAAACACACACACACATGGACAGATAGAGGTATATATATACAAAGCAGACCCTTCCTTCCCTGTCTTTCCTTCCTTAGCCCATCTCCTTACCTTGGGCTGCATTCCGGCATCCTCCAAGTCTCCTCAGAAGAAGAAAGGAAGGAAAGAAGAAAGGAAAGGGAAGCTGCTGCACCCCTCGCACTCTTTCCCTTCCCTCAAAGGCTGCCAGCAGTATAAATAGCAACAGCAAGGCCCTGGTGATCCCTGCGCATGCTCGGGGGGGGGGGCGCTTTGGGTGCATCTATGCATGCACATTCTCAGCCCCTGAAGCCATTGCTGCCCTCACAGTCTGTTTGGAGGGAGGGAAAGAAGTGGGGAGAGCCCTCCTTCATTCGGAGGAATGGCTGGAGGGTCTTCTGGGGGGCCCTTGGGGGTTATAAGAAGAAAGCAAGTCCCTCTTATCCCCCCCAAAGAAAGGCAGCGGTCCTGCCAGGCCTCCTCTCCTTCTTTCCTTCCCTGTCCCCTCCTTGGGGGATAACTTGGGGCCCAGGTATGGTAGAGTATTGTTTTATCTTCAACAGCAAGGATGACGCTAGCAAAAGAATGGAGACAAACGAAAGTTCCTGAAGTAGAAGAATGGCTGTTAAGACTGTTTGATGCATTGGAAGCAGATAAACTCACAAAGATCTTACAAAAACAAAACAAAACAAAAAAGAATAGATTGATAGAAGACTGAGATAAAGTGCTGGACTATATCAAAAAAGAAAGGAAGACTGAAGGGCATACAACGGATAAAAAGAAAACAAAGACACAGCAAAGAACATAAACTTTGGAAGTCTTTTAGTCTGTTTGTTGTGGAATCTGAGGTTGGATGTATGGTGAGTTTGGATGTAATTTAGTATGTTTTACAAGTTTTGTTGCTTGAGAATATTTGTATTTGTCAAATCTTTTAATTATATCTGTGTTATTGTTGTTGGTCCTATATGTTTCCCCCCCCCCCCTTTTACCAATAAAGTTTTAAAAAGTACAGAATCCTGAAATCTAGAAATCATATCCAGGAGAAGGGTTTTTTGGCCACACTGCAAACAATAACCTCCAAAATCCACAAAACAGTGATACCTTTCTCCTGTTTGATGTTTAACGCTTTTTCCCAATGAAGAACCCAGTTGAGCTTCAACAGCTTGTTTTATCTATTTTGTGCATTTTGGTTGGCCACTAAAGGTATCCCTGTTTTGTGGAT
>NW_024813464.1:0-2481 GCF_019175285.1 Sceloporus undulatus
ATAACAAGGGTCCACTGTACAATGATGCTGACTGGCAGTAGGTTCAGGAATTCTTTGCACAAGGCATAATTAGCATGGAATTCACTGATATGATATTTATTGTTAGCCATTACCCAGGAAAGTTTTGTACAAAATTTACACAACCATGTAGAGAGCAGATCTTTCAAACAGCTAAAGGAAGTTTCCATGTACATGAGTAGTACATCCCAGTGTAGCATCTCCTGAAATTTTCTCTTGTTCACTTCCAAAAGCATCTGAATGGTCATGGAATCTGTCAGGACAATAAAGTATTGTTGTTCTGTGTCTTCAAGCCATTTCTGACTTATGTGATCCCAAAGCTAACACTCCACAAGGTTTCTTGGCAAGATTTTATTCAGATGGGTTTTGCTCTTGCCTTCCTCTCAGGCTGAGAGAGTCTGACTTGTCCAAGGTCACCCATTGGGTTTGCATGGCCAAGCAGATATTTGAAGCATTGTCTCCCAGAGTTCTAGATGACGTAGAGAAGTTTTGCCCTTTCTTTCCTCTGATGCTGAGAGAGTGTGACACTCAGACCAGTATACCATACTGGTGCTGCAATAACATATTATCACTTTTGAAAATCGCCCAGGCTATACGGGGTGGTCACTAGGCATTCCTAGACAAGAATGACTGTAAGGATTTTCTGAATAGAATACAATATGATCTGATCAGCAATGATCTTCCTGTCCATTATGTGTCTCTGTATGTTTTTATTCTCTCACTTGTACCTTGATTTTTGAATAAGAGACCCAGTTCCAGGTTCCTCATTTTACATTACCCTATCTGTTTAACTTGTATGCTGAAAATATCACACATAAAGCAGGATTAGACCTGGAAGAAGGAAATCGGAAACTGGAGGAAGGAACATGAACAATCTAAGATATGCAAATGATACTATACAACTAGTAGAAAATCTCAAAAATTTGGAAAGTTTATTGAAGAAAGTCAAGGCAGAAAGAGTAAAAGCAGGTTTACAGTTTAATAAATTAATAAAACAAAATTAATGACCACAGACAATCTACATAATTTTAAAGTAGATAATAATAAAGACATTGAAATAGTTCAAGATTTTCCATACTTGATCTCAATTGTTAATCAGAGTGGTTACTGCAGTCAAAAAATCAAAAGAAGACTTGGACCAAGAAGGGCAGCAATGAAGGAACTAAACAAAATCCTGAAGTGTAAAAATATATCACTGAATACCAAAGTTAGGATAGTCCATGTCATAGTATTCCCCATATCTATGTCTGTTTGTGAGAGATGAACAGTGAGAAAATCTGATATGAAGAAAATAAACTCATTTGCCTCAGATGCTGCTGCCGAATAACCACAGGAGACCGTGCTGGAGGAAAGGCCACAACTTTATTAAGCAAACCATTGGTAGGGTTGGCACAAAGCATGAGGTCAGGATCTGCGAAATCAAACAACCCCATGTTTGTCTGATTAACCACAACCTGGCACCCACCAGGCATTGGGATGACCTAGGGGCTAAGGAATACCGTATGACCGCATCTCTGCCATGCGTTCACATATTCGCTAAGCCCCTAGTCACTGGGAGGCGCTCTTGCATTATGGCCCCCGCAATGGCCATACACCTGCCCTATTCACCCCCGGGTCCCGACTGACTCCCAAACCAGAGCTCCGTAGCCCTGGTACCACACCGTGCAGATCCTGGCCTATGCTGCCGCCCCAAAGTTGTGACAAAAAACCCAAACCCAAGTGGTGGGTGGGTGGGAGAAGGCTCAGCTCCTCCTCCCTTCCTGCTTGGCTCCTAACCATCCGGAGCCAAGCGCCGACTGAGGGCCAGGGCTGGCAGCATGGCCTATATAGGCCTAAGCCCCACCCTCAGTACCACCTGACCAGGAGACTCCTCCTCCAGGGCAGCTGAACCAATCATCTGCCCTGGAGGACCGGAACTCCCGGTCACCAAGCCCAGCTCCCAGAGCGTTGCGGGGCGGAAGGGCCTCCCTTTCGCCCCATGCACCAATAGGGAGCTGGGGCAAGCCCCAGAGCACTCTGGGGCTTGTAGTCGTTCGCTGCATCTAGCGGCAAAGAGGTCAGCCCGCCGAGTCGGGCAACCGCTTTTTAATATGTGGTGCTGGAGAAGAGTTCTGCAAATGCTGTAGACTGCTTAAAAAAAGACCAATGAATGGTTCCTAGAGCAAATCAGTCCTGAACTCTCCCTAGAAACCAAGGGGCCAGTCACAGTTACTTTTTTTGTACGGAGAGATTGACATCTGTGAATAGATTCAAAATCAATTCACCATTCCCACTATGTTTTAAGGCAATGAATCTCTTCATGGCATTTAAATCTGGTCTGAAGTTCCCATTCGCCACCATTGTGGATCAAAATGGAGGGGCCTCCATTTCCTGAATGGTGGTTGCACAATCCAAATCAATTTGATAGCTTACTCACACTATCGGAGATTTGGATCACTGCAGTTCTTTAAAAAAGAACTGCTA
>NW_024813465.1:0-724 GCF_019175285.1 Sceloporus undulatus
TTTCCCTTAAGGTGTCACCTGGTGTGGTCTGCACCCTTTGCACTCCTAAGAGCTTGTTCCCACTTAGGATTTGATACGAATTAAAATAAAACGCTTTTAATAAAATCGAATTAAAATAACACAGTTGTTATCCCGCTTTCAGAATCGCTTTATTCATCGTTCCCATCTGCTTGTTTAATTCGGATTTTTTACCTGCAAGCGTTCAGTAAGCGTTCTCACTTGGCATGAAATCGGTGTTTAAATAAAGCGATTCTTCTCCTCCATACCTTATTTGGAGTTGTCAATCAATACTACGTCAGAATGACGTAACGTTAACCCGCATTATTCGGAATCGATGTATCTGTGACATCGTTTCCATCTCTGTGACCGTTTCTGATTCGATTTATTTTTGGCGGTTTTTTTTTTAAATGAACCAATCAAGGCGCTTAAACGATCACACGTCATAAGCGCTGTCTGCCTTATTATATACATTTTCCCTCCGAATTTAGTAGGAAACCAAAGCTCTCTCCAGAGGAACTATGGGATAGGTTTTCCAGGGCAGCATCCCTGCTTCATGTCTCCTCAGACAGCCAGGGAGAATCCCTTCAGAGAGCCCACAGAGATCAATGAGAAGGAGGCTGCTGGCAATGCGAATTTAATAGGAAACCAAAGCTCTCTCCAGAGGAACTATGGGATAGGTTTTCCAGGGCGCTGTCAGCCTTATATACATTTTCCCTCCGAATTT
>NW_024813465.1:734-1485 GCF_019175285.1 Sceloporus undulatus
AGTAGGAAACCCAAGCTCTTTCCAGAGGAACTATGGGATAGGTTTTCTTCATGTCTCCCACCAAGACAGTCAGGCAGAATCCCTTGACAGAGCCCAGAGATGAAGGGGGGAAGCTTGTGGCAAAGCGAATTTATTAGTAGGAAACCCAAGCTCTTTCCAGAGGAACTATGGGATAGGTTTTCTTCATGTCTCCCACCAAGACAGTCAGGCAGAATCCCTTGACAGAGCCCAGAGATGAATGGGTGAGGCTTCTGGCAAAACAGGGAGGGAGCACTCTTCCCAAAGATTCTCTTTCTAGGGTAGGAGGAGAAGTCAGATTCCGTTTGAGAAAGAGAGGAAGAAAGGCTCTATCCCCCCCCCCCATTGATTAGGGCGAGACTCCCTTTGATTAGGAAACTCCCTTTGATTAGGGAGTTCCTGCATGGCAGAAGGAGGCAGAGAAGGGGGACCCTAGTTCCAAGCTAAAACAGAGGCTGGGTGGATAGACCTTAGAATCTGAGAGTTGGAAGGGACCCCAGGAAGAGCCTTCTAGTCCAATCCCTCCCTTCTGCCACGCAGGAACTCTCTGTCAAAGCATCCCCAATGACACATGCCCACCCAGCCTCTGCTTGAGCCCTTTGATTAGGGAGTTCCTGCATGGCAGAAGGAAGCAGAGAAAGGGGCAGCTACCTCCAAGCTAAAACAGAGGCTGGGTGGATAGACCTTAGAATCTGAGAGTTGGAAGGGACCCCAGGAAGAGCCTTCTAGTCCA
>NW_024813465.1:1585-2480 GCF_019175285.1 Sceloporus undulatus
CAGGAACTCTCTGTCAAAGCATCCCCAATGACACATGCCCACCCAGCCTCTGCTTGAGCCCTTTGATTAGGGAGTTCCTGCATGGCAGAAGGAGGCAGAGAAAGGGGACCCTAGTTCCAAGCTAAAACAGAGGCTAGGTGGATAGACCTTAGAATCTGAGAGTTGGGCGAGATCAGATGCCTCCTCGTGAGGAGCCTTCCCTTCCCTGCCTGGGCGAGATCAGAGCCCAAGCGGGCAGGGAATGCCTCTTAGCCTTCCCTTCTTGCCTCTCCTCCGTTAGAAATGGGCTCTCCCCACACAGAGGGAAGGTTGCAACCCACCGGGAGAAGCCTTGTAGTCCTTTGCAGATGCAGGCGCTTGAGCAGCCGAGACTTCAGGCGCTTAAAGCGCTGAAGAAATTAAGCGCCTGTAAACCATTAAAATAAAAAATAAAAATAATCCTTATCTCTTATTGAAAGACCACAGCGAACAAAGGGGTGAGGGAAGAAAAAATGGCGACAGCCACGACGGATGGGGACAGAAAGGGCAACTCCCCCAATGACAGCCCCCATCGCAGTCAGCTCCTCCCATCCTTCTAGCCCGATTCCAATGCTATCGTTCTCATCTAAATACTCCGGTTCCTAACTCGAATCAAGGGAAAAACACTAGGTAGGACCCTAGTGTTTTTTTAACACGCGTTAAATGAGGAAAACACGAATTTAAATTTTATCCCGCTTCTGGATTCGATTTCTAGTGGGAACGATTCCGGGTTGCTCTAGAACCGTTCTAGGTTTAAACCGAATCCTAATGGGCACGCTGCCTATTGAAATCGATTCAGAACGCGGGGTATCCCCTAGTGGGAACAAGCTCTTAGTAATGTCACTGCCCAATGGTAGGGCCAGCTCTGTAATATATT
>NW_024813466.1:0-2480 GCF_019175285.1 Sceloporus undulatus
ACCTTTGGTATCTGTCGCTGCTGCCTCTGGAGCCCTTCAGACTTCCGTCGCTGGCTCTCTTCCAAGACGCGCGCCGACACCAACTCAGCAGTCATCTGGTCTTCAGCCATCCCTTGGAAACTATGCAAGACATGCTCATAGTCTTGGGACAAACTCCCAAGCAAGATGTACGCCTTTTGCTCCTCAGGCAAAGTGAAACCTCTCAGCTGCACTTGTGCAAACAGGTCATGCATTTCCTCCAAATGCTTCTCAGGATCCTGATTGCTTTGCATCTTACAGGCATATAACCTTTTGCAACAGAGCATCCTGGACAAGGCAGTGCTACTCTCATGCACATTCTTCAAAGTGTCCCAGACAGCTTTAGCACTAGTCTTGAGCCTCACATGATTAATCTGGTTAGGCTCAACAGTGAGTAAAATTGTAGCTCGTGCCCTTGAATCATCAGCACGTGTAGCATCAGTAGGACCTTGTTCCACCACACGCCAGAGACCCTCACGGACCAACAGCGCTTCTGTGTAAACAGCCCAAGAGCTGTAATTGTTGTTGTTTAGCTTGGGAAATCTTGCTGCCGCCTCCATGACTCAAAGCCAACGGCAAAACAGCCAAGAGTCCCAGCAAAATGTCCAACAAACACTGTTATCTTCCCATTTGCCTCCCGGCACAGGACAGATGAACAACACAGAACGAACTTACAGCTGGAAGAAAAACTCCACAGCAGACTCTCAGTGGAACAGGAACATCAGCAACAGCAAACCCTCCAGAAGACCATCTCAGCACACCAGCTTGGCAACCATCCTGGGAACCATCCTCAGGCAAACCATCTCGGCAACCATCTCGGCAACCATCCTCTGCTACCACGTGTTAGAGAAAAAGATCTTTGGGATGGTTGATGTCTCTTGTTACCGGTGGTTTGAACTGGTACCAACTGGAACAGATGCAGTCTTCTTAGCTACTCAGGAACAAAGTAACTTCAACACAGATTTTCACTCAAATGAGGGTTTATTAACTTTGTTGCTATTTACACTTTACAGCAGGCTACTATACATCTATACTCTTTCAGAGTCCATGCTAAAAGCTTGAATGTGACATCAGTCTTTGTTCTCTCAAAAGATCAACCTTCCCACCAAGTGGACACACCTCTTTCCCATGAAGTCACCATACTACAGAAAAGCATAACAATAATACATTTGTTTATATTATGTCTCAGCACATGTCCTTGAAGACTTGCTCTTCCAGGCCTAGGCTTTCTGGCCTGCAACAGGAACCATTTTAAACCTTAGTTAACCATTGCCACATCTGAACATTTTCCATACAAATTAGAAATATATTTTAACATGCCCCTCCAAAATGTACAGATGTGGAATAACACCGGGTATTTACATTTACATCTTTGTGAAGTTAAGGAACCATACCAATTGCACAAGAAAGTTGTTCATGTCTTTCTCCAGAAAGTGCTTTTGTCAAAACATCAGCCAAGTTATCCTTTGTGTCAATGTACTCTATCCTTAGGATACCATTCTGAACTAACTCTCTTACATTCTGGTACCTTACTCCAATGTACTTAGTTCTGCACTTCAAATTCTCAGCCTCTGCCATCCCAATACATGATTGTGAATCCTCAAAAACCAAAGTAGGCTCAGTGCAATTTTCTCCCAGATCACTCAACAACTGTCTAATCCAAACTACCTCTCCAGACAAATCAGACAATGCAGCAAATTCTGCTTCTGAAGTACTAAGTGCTACACAATTCTGTTTTCTACTTCTCCAAACAACTGGACTACCTGCAAACTTAATCACCAGTCCTGTTACTGACTTCTTTTCTGTCTCACTCGCAAAAGAACTATCTGCGTAACACACTAGATTCTCTTCACTTCCTTGAAACACAAGCTTCTTGTTCTTGCTACCTTTCAAATACCTCAAAACATGCTTCACAGCCGTCCAATCACCCACCTTTGGACTATTTGCACTTCTACTCAATAAACCAACTGCAAAAGAAATATCAGGCCGTGTGTTGTTAGCAATGAACAACAAACTACCAATTACACTTCTGTACAATTCAGGATTATCAAACAATTCAGCAGACTCTGCACTGGCATAACCAGGAGTCATTGGGCTTTTCACAGGTTTTGCATCCTGCAATCCACACTTCTCAATCAGCCTCTCAATCTTTTTCTTCTGACTCAACAGACATCTGCCATCATCTGTCCACTCTACCTCTATCCCTAGGTAAGCTTTCAGATTTCCCAAGTCCTTCAACGCGAACTTCTGAGACAATTCCTTTTGTACCTCTTGCACTTCTTGTTCTGAATTAGCTGTTACACAAAGATCATCCACATAAATCACAAGAACTACCCCTCCTCTAGTGTAAACACAAGCATCTGCAACACTTCGTTTAAACCCAAGCCTTTCAAGCTCAGCATGAATACACTGATTCCAGCAACGTGCACTTTGTTTCAAGCCATACAATGCTTTGTTTAACT
>NW_024813467.1:0-2480 GCF_019175285.1 Sceloporus undulatus
TGTAGTTATACCCTGCAGCTCCTAAATGGCTTTTGTTGTTACATACCTTCATGTCATTTCTGACTTATGGTGACCCTAAGGCAAAAGGGGTTTTCTTGGTTAGTTTCTTCATAGGGGGTTGCCATTGCCATTCTCTGAGGCTGTGCGAGTGTGACTTGCCCAAGGTCACCCAGTGGGTTTACATGGCCGAGCCAGGATTCGAACCCTTGTCTCCAGAGTTGCATTCCAGCGCTCAAACCACTACACCATTTTGGCTCTTTGCTACACAATTTATCAATATGAAAATGTTTGTTATCACCCATCTTTTTGTTAATGGTTTGAGCATTGGACTATGACTCTGGAGACCAGGATTCAATTCCCAGCTAGGCCCTGAAGTCCACTGGCTGAGCTTGGGCAAGTCACACACTCTCAGCCAATGGCAAACCTCCTCTGAACAAATCTGGCCAAGAGAACCCCATGATAGGTTTGCCTTAGGGTTGCCATAAGCCGGAAATGACTTGAAGGCACACAGCAATAGCAACATTTTAAAGATAAAAATAACTGTTTGTACTATTTAGATTTCATACACTGATCTATTCACATGTGAACTGGGCTCAATTGTCAGTGTTGACACTGTAAGTATCTCATATTTGGAAAGGTTATTTAGTGGCCCTCCAGAAGTTCATCACTGGATTCTCTGTCTGGGGCTTCTGGGAACTGCAATCAAGTATCTGAAGGGCTGTGAGTTGCCCAGACCAATTGTAGAGTAACAGGTTTCCCAGAAATTTCCAGGTGGGTGGCTATTCCAGAAGGGTAGTTGTTAGCCTATTGCAGCAAAAATGGCAACAAGTAAGTATAGCAAGTTATACAGCATAGACTCCAGCACTCACCTCATGCATGGGGTGCATTCCTGCTTTGTAGGTATTTCTGCACCTATGAAAATGATAGGAGGGAATGAAAACGCTAAAAGTTCCAGCAAGTGTACATCTTGACAGTAGTCATCTAACCGTCACTGGGAAGTTATGAGAACATCTAGAAGAAATAAGCAGATTAACATATGTCTAGAAATGAAAACTGTCTGATCCAAGCTGCCACACCTGTCTCCTGCAGGTTGAATTAGGCTGTTTGTTTCACTACATATGCTGTCATCTCTACATATACATCATCTCATCTGTGTCTTCTTTTGGCACTTTAAAGACTAGCAAACCTTCACCAGATACATTTGGGGCCATGAGCTGGAATCCATTAAACTTATGCCATGAAACTTGCTAGTCTGTTAAGGTCCCAGTGAGTTTTTTGGTTGGGTAGGGATCTGAACCAGCATCTTCCCAATTCTAGTCTCATACTGTAAACTATTGCAGCACAAATAATTATTTCATAATATAGATGCAAGAGGGAAATTGAGAGGGAAACTGAAAGGGTTGTAATGCAGCCGGCCTACAGACTGATGGGTTCATGGCAGAGATGAAATCAATGAGTTAACCTTTACAGTTTTGGTTTTTTTGTCATTACACTGTAAGTGGAACAGGTTGCCTCAGGGTGGGAATGCCAGCCACCACTTATTTGAAGTTATTATTTTGGGTTTACTGTAGGCAATCAAAATCTCATTCTGCAGAACAAATTTCAAACGTGGGGAGTTTTTAATCTGCAGAAACACCAACGCTTGTGTTTGGCCTGTACTGGATTTGCTGAACAAGCCAAGCGCAGCCTGCTATCCCTGTTTTTTGGTCTAGCAGATGCAATTAGTCACCTCTGTGTTTTGACCATCCCTGGCAGGCAACAAAGTCAGCAGGCTTATCACATTTTTGACGGAGGAGCTTTTGTGGGGCATGGATTTGTGCAGGCATGGTACAACCTACTGAGATAGGGACCCTATTCTATGAGTTTCTTTCAGGCTTCTTTGAAAAGTACTCAACACTAAGTTCTTGTTGGTGGAGAGACTGGCTAGCTCTTAGGTCAAGCATGTGGTATGCATGCATGGCTTGAGAGCGGTATTTTTAGCTTCTCGGTAGGCAGTGCTTGCCCTCTGTTTCAGGTTCAACTGTGCCTGATAGCTGCACATCAGTACATCCCTGAATCTGGGGTGCTGGTGGACTTTTACAAATTGAGATTCTTGGCTGTCTTGAACAAGCCATGCTGCATGAGAATGCAGTGACATCTATTTCATCTTAATACGACATGCACAGACCTCATAAATGTTACTTTTACTATTGGAATCCTGTTATAGCCCTCCTGAGTCAAGATGGTGCAATTATTTGAATTGTTATTATTACTTTATTTTCTTATGTCCCACCTTTCTCCCAACATAGGGACTCTAGGCGGAGTTGAGTTGTTGGACTTCGCTGGTCCATGGAAACCCACTGGGTGACCTTGGATGAGTCACATGCTCTCAGCTTCAGAGAAGACAAGGAGAACCTCCCTCTGAACAAATCTTGCCTTGTGATAGGGTCACCCTAAGTTGGAAACAAACATGAAGGCACATTACAACAACACATCAGATA
>NW_024813468.1:0-1829 GCF_019175285.1 Sceloporus undulatus
GGGCGACGGAGAGCAAGGCCTGGAGCGAGTGTTCCAAGTGACGTCACAGGCAGCAGCAGAGAAGATAAGAGGCTGGGAATGGGAGTCCTCCCCCCAAAAAGGTCCTACATTTGAAAAATTTGTCCTACATTTGTCCTGGTTTGGAGGCCCTGACTAATGGCATCCCTACTTTCGGGGTCATGGCATCCCTGAGAATGCAGGCCAGGCCCCTGCATGGCACACTGTACACCAGAGATGGGAAATGTGTGGCCCGTGAAAAAATGCTTTTGCAAATGGCGTCTCACATCTCTTAGGGAATGTGTGCGAAATTCCCCCTAGACAGGCCATTCAAGGGCATGGAGAGGCCCCTTTTGGAATGGGAAGCAGTGCAGAAATTCATCCTTCTGCTTCTTTCCATTTAAAAGAAAAGGGGGGGGGGGGTTTGAAAAGATGATGAAATCCCATCCATCCAACCTGTGCTCTGGGACATGGAGAACTTTTGAGGCAGACATTGTCAAGGGATGCTAGTTTGCACACTAAGTTGTGACTGGATGAGAGTGTAGCAGAGTGAAGTCCATGATGGTAAGCTTGCCCTGGCCATGAGTGATGCAGCCAGGCAACTGGGCCAAGTGGTTATGAGAGCCACTTAGCAGAGTTTAACTGCTTTGAGAATCTGCTTGGTCTTTGGAGAGCGCATTGCTCTACCATATTGCTGGGAAGTATGTTTTTTTCCTCCTTGTTAGGGAGCTGTAGTCTTGCTAGCATGCAGGAAGTTATGCTATGCCAATTTATTTTGCATCGTGTATACAGTGTATACAGTGAACCCTTTTTATACGCTGGGGTTTGGTTCCAAGATCATCCATGGATAACTAAATCTGTGGATGCTGAATTCCCATTAAATATAACGACACTGCAAAAAATGTGTCCCTTATTAAAAATGGCAAATCAAGGTTTGATTGTAGCAATCCCGCTGGCAAAACCGCGGGGTCGTGACCCTCTCTCAGGATAGCAATGCTCATCAAGATTGAGATGTGGCAGTTCTGCTGGCAAACCACAGAACTGTGACCCTCTCTCGAGATAACAATGCTTTATCCATAATGAGATAGGTAAGCCCATGTTGATTTGACTGGCTTAGCTGGTCTCCATATCCTGCTTCCTTGCCTCAAGAGCACGCACCAAGCATGCACTGATCACGCACCTGTCATGCCAGTCAGATGACCTAGGAGCAAGGCTATCATCAATGATTGTAAGGAAAACAATGGACGGAAGTAAGCAAGATGACAATAAAAGGCCCAGCCAAAAACCTGGCTGGAAGAAGCTTGTGCACCCCCATTCCTGTCTTTGCGTCTCTTTGCCGTGACATTTGATATTTGAAATTCATACTTTTGGGGAACATTTTCAAGCCATGGATGCTTGTACTTAGCCACATTGCTAGATTTTGCTTTGCTTATTTTGTTTTACTCTGCTGAGTAATGCTCTGCTTTTGTTGACATTCCTCCTTGACTCTGTTGTGATCTTTTTCAACACACTCTAACAGACATTTGGGGACAGGGGGGTGATGTTGGCCCTAGGTCTTGGGAGGCAGTGTGCCCCCCTAACACACACATAACAGTTGCTCATTCCTTCTCTAGACCTTCCACCAAGAGAAGAAGGACCCCCACTCAGGAAACTAATGAGTGTAAAATAGTTTTGGGTGGATTTTTTGGGCTATGAGGCCGTGTTCGAGAAGAGTTTATTCCTGACGTTTCACCAGCATTCTCTGAAGATGCCAGCCACAGATGCTGGCGAAACGTTAGGAAGAAACTCTCCTAGAACATGGCCACAGAGCCCGAAAAACCCACAAAAAACTA
>NW_024813468.1:1929-2480 GCF_019175285.1 Sceloporus undulatus
AAACACCATGTGTGCTCTATCTAGGAGGTTCTACAAATTTCTAACAATGGTAATGATATTATTGCAATCCACCCAGAAGAATTTTATTTGTCCAGTGTCCTCAAGCCACTCAACAGTTGGCGGATGGAGTGGCAAGGAGGCTCTTTTACGCTTGCATTACTATTATGTAAAGACAGTCCTGAAATTTGCTTTAGCATTAATTTTTCCACTTGGTCAGCCTGAATTCTCCTTTGAGTTGCCAGGCTCTTTGCAAGAGACAGCTCAGCAGCTGAGCTAACTAGGCTGAAGTCTTCTTTGCGATCTTTATTATAATCACAGAGAGAGTTTTTATTTGTATTTGAGAGCTGCTCTTTCTCAGTCACCTCCACACATTTCTCCTTTCTAGAGGACTGAGTAATTTTTGTTAGAGCCTTTGCTTTCCTTAAAGGATGGTTCACAACAGACTGAGTAAAGCCAAGGATTTTATAACCACTCCAAGTCATCATTTGGAAATTTATGGGTATGGCCTACCAGGATGCAAACAAAGCTGAAAATAGCTGCAGGATCATCCA
>NW_024813469.1:0-2480 GCF_019175285.1 Sceloporus undulatus
CTCCGTTCTCAGCCCCATCCCGTTCTCAGAATACCCCCTTTTTGGGACACAACGGGCCCGTTCCATGGCCAGTGCAATAAAGTTCTATGTCTCTCACCCTGGAGGCCATTTTGAGACTCTAAAGGGATGGTTCTCTTCAACCTTGTCTTCTCACTAGGTCCCTTATTGCACACATTTTTTCCCCATTATGGGCACGGGAAGGGGACGCTCAGGGCTGTGCGAAGCCAAGAAAAAAACGCATTTTATCGCACACCAAAGTGTCCTCAAAATGGTCCCATTTGATTGCCAAGTGGTTCTCATTCAGGACTGAAGCGCATCCTTTGCCTCGGTCGAAAGGCTTCCGTTCAAGCCAAAGGACGCACCTGAGCAGTAAATGGGAACGGCTTGGTGCTGCGCGACAAAATGGGTCCATTTTGAGGACATTTTGCTGTGCGGTAAAATGCCTTTTTTCTCGGCCTCGTGTGTCTCTAAGTGGCCTCCATCGTCCCCTTCCCATGCCGATAATGGAGGAAAAAATGTGTGCGATAAGATCCTAGACAACAGGAATAGACAAGAGGAATGGGTCTAGGTTAGGGATGGAAAAATATTCCTTATTCCTCATCTCCCAATCAGAAAACGGGTTTCCTGTGAGTCAGAAACTCCCATTGACACCTTTTAGGGTGCCACCTGTTGTTGTTGTTGTTGTTGTTGTTATTATTATTATTATTCATTTATATAGCACTGTACGCATAATCAATAAAATAGATAAAAATAGTTTTGGCATACATTCTACAAAATAATCACAAAATACATATAAAATAATATAGAATAATACATGATAGAATTCGATAAAAAAGCAGGCAACAAATTAAAAAGCAGCAACTGTCACTATCAAATGTCAAATGACACTCTTTGTCAGTGTGTTCCTGATACCCATCTGGACAATGCCAGGGGATGATGATGGAGAATGCAATGCTCATCTGGACGCTCCGGTCTTCACCATGAGGGTCCCATTGCACCTGTACAGAATTGTTGTTGTTGTTGTTGTTGTTTATACCCCCCTCCTCCGAATGATCAAATAGCCCAAAGGAGCCTAAGGCAACCCACAGGCAACACTTTGATCAGCCTGGCTCTATGTCAACAGAGTCGGCCAAGAAGAATATTAGGAGTGCATTGGCACAGCTCAGGATTGTGTGCCAGCTGCACCCAAGCCTTGAAACATCCAGTCTGGTGCAATAATACCACTGGCTGCCAGTTCATTTCTGGGCAGAGTTCAAAGTGCTGGCTTTGAACTATAAATCCCAATACAGCTCATGTTCACATTACTCATATATGGCAGCGCCTTGGACTAGATAGACCTTGTGGTCTCTTCCGACTCAGACTGACTGCCAAAAGAAACCGATCCTTGAAGAATTGCGATGTATTGTCTATCCGTCTTTGCTGTGATTCCTGTTTTTTAATATTTATGTTTTAGATGGTTTTCATTTCAAGGATAGCTTAGTGATATTTGAAACGTTGGTCTATTATTTTAGCAAACCTCTTTTAGCTGTTCTAACCTGCCTTGAGTCCCAAGTTGGGAAAAGAGCAGACTTTGAGACCGCTTTAACTGCCCTGATCCAATGCAAGGGAGTTCTGGGCACTGTATTTTTATGAGACATTGAGCCTTCTCTGTCAGAGAGCTCTGGTGCCACAATAAACTACAGATCCCAGGATTTCCTAGCACTGAGCCAGGGCAGATAAAACCGTCTCAAACTGGATTATTTCTGCAGTGTGTTTGGGCCATACGTAAATACCACCCTTCAGTCTCATGGTTTTCCACCTCTAAGAGGAGGTAGGAATTGCAGCCAAGATTACAAACCAGCCCAGTCCTGCAATAGATTTCAGTGCCAAAAGTCATAAATGAAACACTAATCTATTCCGTGAACCCAAATAGTTTGAAAAATGCAAGTAAACACCTTGAGACAAAAGTGAAAATGTCCCAAGTATAAACAAGAGAACGATTCTCTTTTCTTTCAGGTCGGAGTCAAGTATGTATCATCTTGAATTAAATTCAGTGCCGACAATTTACATCCACAAATCTGGTTCAGCACTGGAGCAGCTGACACTTTCATTAATAGTTGTTGCAACTATTCAGCTTTTCCTTGATGAAAACAAATCCAACCTGATGAAGGGAGAAAGAAAGGGAGGAATAAATGCTGTCTGTATGACTCCGCAGAAGTCCAAGATGAGTAGATTTTAATGCTTTTCTGCAAATAAATGGGTAAAAATAAGAATAAAAACAATTCTTATATTCTAGCAGCGGGGAAGATAATTTTGGCAGTACTCCATGTTTTAACACCGAAAGGCAAAGAATACTAGAAAGTTTAATCTTTGGCAATGTTGGCTCCTTCGGCTTAATAATGGAGATGATCATTGCACCGAATGGTTGGACATAACTAGACAATTGTATCACGGGGGAAGTTTTTACCTTTATCCCGACTCAAGCTTTGAGGAGAGTCAGA
>NW_024813470.1:0-2480 GCF_019175285.1 Sceloporus undulatus
CTGGGTCATATCAATTGGATACGTGCCCTATTTCGATATTCATGACGTTCCAGAGTCTTACAGATTGGATGGCAGCCTGACCTCAAACCAGGTCGGTCCCTGACTGTCCTGGGTCATACCAATTGGATAGGTGCCCGATTTCCATATTCATGTCGTTCCAGAGTCGTACTGAATGGTTTGCAGCCTGACATTCATCCTCATCGGTCCCTGACTCTCTGGAGTCATACCAATTGGATGGCAGCCTGAATTCTAAACTCGTCGATTCCTGACTCTCCTGGGTCATACCAATTCTATATGTGCCCAATTTCGATATTCATGATGTTCCAGAGTCATGCCAATCACATTCACCCTCATATGTACCTGAATCTCTAGAGTCATACCGCTTCGATGGCAGCCTGAATTCGAACCTTGTTGGTTCCTGACTCTCCTGGGTCATACCAATTGGATAGTTGCCCGATTTCGATATTGATCCGTTCATGACGTTCCAGAGTCGTACCGAATGGCTGGCAGTTTGACATTCACCCTCATCGGTCCCTGACTCTCTGTAGTCTCACGGATAGGATGGCACTCTGACATTCACTCTCGTCGGTCACTGAATCTCCTGGGTCATACTAATTGGATAGGTGCTCGTTTCGATATTCATCCGTACTTGACGTTCCAGAGTTGTACCGATTGGTTTGCAGCCTGACATTCACCCTCATCGGTCCCTGACTCTCTGGAGTCATACCGATTGAATGGCAACCTGAATTCAAACCTTGTCGGTTCCTGACTCTCCTGGGTCATACCAATTGGATAGGTGCCCGATTTCCATATTCATGTCGTTCCAGAGTCGTACTGAATGGTTTGCAGCCTGACATTCCTCCTCATCGGTCCCTGACTCTCTGGAGTCATACCAATTGGATGGCATCCTGAATTCTAAACTCGTCGATTCCTGACTCTCCTGGGTCATACCAATTCTATACGTGCCCAATTTCGATATTCATGATGTTCCAGAGTCATGCCAATCACATTCACCCTCATATGTACCTGAATCTCTGGAGTCATACCGTTTCGATGGCAGCCTGAATTCGAACCTTGTTGGTTCCTGACTCTCCTGGGTCATACCAATTGGATAGTTGCCCGATTTCGATATTGATCCGTCCATGACGTTCCAGAGTCGTACCGAATGGCTGGCAGTTTGACATTCACCCTCATCGGTCCCTGACTCTCTGTAGTCTCACGGATAGGATGGCACTCTGACATTCACTCTCGTCGGTCACTGACTCTCCTGGGTCATACTAATTGGATAGGTGCTCGTTTCGATATTCATCCGTACTTGACGTTCCAGAGTTGTACCAATTGGTTTGCAGCCTGACATTCACCCTCATTGGTCCCTGACTCTCTTGGGTCATACCAATTGAATAGGTGCCCGATATCGATATTCATCCGTCCATGACGTTCCAGAGTCGTACCAATTGGCTTGCAGCCTGATATTCACCCTCATCGGTCCTTGACTCGCTGGAGTCTCACGTATAGGATGGGAGACTGACATTCACTCTTGTCGGTCCCTGACTCTCCTGGGTCATCCTAATTGGATAGGTGCTCGATTTCGATATTCCTCCGTCCATGGCGTTCCAGAGTCGTACCGAATGGTTTGCAGCCTGACATTCACCCTCATCGGTCCCTGACTCTATGGAGTCTTACCGATTACATGGCAGCCTGAGCTCGAACCTCGTCGGTCCCTGAATCTCCTGGGTCATACTAATTGGATAGGTGCCCGATTTCGATATTCATCCATACATGACGTTCCAGAGTCGTACCAATTGGCTTGCATCCTGATATTCACCCTCATCGTTCCCTGACTCGTTGGAGTCTCACGGATAAGATGGGAGACTGACATTCACTCTTGTCGGTCCCTGACTCTCCTGGGTCATACTAATTGGATAGGTGTTCGATTTCGATATTCATCTGTCCATGATGTTCCAGAGTCGTACCGAATGGCTTGCAGCCTGGCATTCACCCTCATCGGTCCCTGACTCTCTGGAGTCATACCGATTGGATGGCAGCCTGAATTCAAACCTCGTCGATGCCTGACTCTCCTGGGTCATACCAATTGTATACATGCCCGGTTTCGATATTCATCCGTTCATGACGTTCCAGAGTCGTACCAATTTACTTGCAGCCTGACATTCAGCCTCATCGGTCCCTGACTCTCTGGAGTCTTACTGACTGGATGGCAGCCTGACCTCGAACCTCGTCGGTCCCTGGCTCTCTTTGGTCATACCAATTGAATAGGTGCCCGATATCGATATTCATTCGTCCATGACGTTCCAGAGTCGTACTAATTGGCTTGCAGCCTGATATTCACCCTCATCGGTCCCTGACTCGCTGGAGTCTCATGTCTAGGATGGGAGACTGTCATTCACTCTTGTCGGTCCCTGACTCTCCTGGTTCATACTAATTGGATAGGTGCTCGATTTCGATATTCATCCGTCCATGGC
>NW_024813471.1:0-2479 GCF_019175285.1 Sceloporus undulatus
AGAAAGTGAAAAATTGAAAGGCAGGGAAGAGAAGCTGAAAATGAGATGCCGAAGCGGTGCAGATGGGGAAGAGGGAAGGTTTGAGAGTGGAGGGAGAAAGGGAAGGGGATCTGGCAGATGGAAGCCAGGAGGGGAAAGCAGGAGCAAAGCCAGGATTGCCTAGCTCTGTGCAGAGAGGAAGGGACCCCTGGGAAGGGCCAGGAGAGGGGCCTTGGGGATTTGGAGGCAGCCACCAACCTGACAGATTTTAGGAACTGGATTGAGTGAACTGGTGAGAACACGGCTCAGGCTTTTGTTTTCAGACATATTAAGGGGTTCTATTGAGCAATTATCAGCAATGTCTATGAAGAGAGGAAAGGTGACAGAAAAATTCCTTTTTCTCTAATGTTTTTGTCCAAACTGAGTTTGTTTAGCTCCATGGTTGAATCCAGAGGCCCTTTGTTATCCAAAATGCTGGAGTTTGGGAAGGACACTCCCAAGTGCTATGCTTTTAGGGGAATTTGGTACTTAGCTGAAAAGAGAGATATAATTTCGTTGGGGCAAGAGCAACCTCAGGATTCAGCCCAATTGTGCTAGGCCTGGAAGCATACAGAACTGTGAAGGCATTTGAAATAGGTTTTAATGTTTTATTTAGGGGAAAAGCAAAATACACACACAAACACGTAAGTGTTCACAGACATGCACAAGAATTAGATATCAGGTGGGAGCGGTCAAGAGATGTAAGACTTTCATAATGATAATACTTTACCTAGACGGCTCTGGATTCCAATTGCTGAGGGTTAGAAATGGGAAGAGAAGTGAGGAGCTCCTGCGACAAGTGGGGTTGGCGAGTGCATTGAGGTGCTTAGCCATGTAAACCAACAGACTGTCTGTCTGTAATTGGACTGAAGTCAAAGAACAGCCAGTCAGCGCAGATATATATACTGTAATTGTTGCTTGGGGGCAGAAACCGAGTGTCCAAAAAGGTTTAAATGGCTTTAGAATGTTTCCTGGGGGGAAGAATGGTCTGAAACCAAATCGAATGCAATGGGAGCTTGGTGCAAATATCTCAGACAAAAATGATTAGCACACTGTCTCTCAGTCCTTCTTGGCTCTGAATTCCAATTGAATTGAAATCCAATATACAGCACAATCTGAGGGTGATGCTCCCAGATGCAGCTCAAACATATCATAGCAGAGTACGGAAGCAAATATCCAGATATAGATATTGGCAATGCACTGACCACTTTCCACAGTTAAAAATAAGTCACAAACACAGTTGATTTCATCAAAATCCATGGAGATTCTCTCTCTTAAGTTGCAAAATAAAATAAATATTTGCAAGCTCTCCTCTTTGACTTCCATCACCATCACCATCTCTTGCACACACAACTCCAATCCAATCCACATGTGAGCTGCATACTCTATTGGTTGTGAGTCATCTCCTGGTGCCAAGCAGCATGAAGGGACCTCTGCATTTAGCTTCCATCATGCCTTGGGCTCTGACTCAGGACTCTATGGCAGTCTCACAGGATATGATGCCACCTGTCAATCAAAGTATTTTTGCACATGTTTGATGTAATTTTTTTTCAACAGTCCTTTGACTATCTGCTTCCACGGATCCCCTCAAGGCAGTCCCCATTCTTTGCTAGCTCCTATGAGTAAGGATGCAATTGTTCCATGGATTTAGGGGCGTAAGCAGCAGGGTCATGCTTGGGTTACTCAGATAATCTTTCTTAATTTAAGCTCTAATAAGTAGGGGCTAAATCATGGGGTAACACCCTCCTCTTAACTGATTTTCATTCTTATCTGTCATTTTCCTTCTTTACAGAAAAACATTTGAGTCATGAGAGAGTCCACACAGGAAAAAAGTTCCATAAATGCCAGCATTGTAGGAAACATTTTGCTTACAAGTCAATCCTTGTCATGCATCAAAGAGTCCACACCATGGAGAAGCCATACAAATGCCAGCATTGTGGGAAATGTTTCTCTTGGAAGTCACACCTAGTGAAACATCAGAGAGTCCATACAGGAGAAAAGCCATACAAATGCCAGCATTGTGGGAAATGTTTCTCTCAGAAGTCACACCTAGTGAAACATCAGAGAGGCCACACAGGAGAGAAGACACACAAATCCCAATAGTGAACTAATATTATTTTTGTCAATAAGGAATACAAGAGATATATTCTCAATCCAGTGGTGCTAAGAATAGGCCCTTGTGATTTGGCTTGTTAGGTTTTTCTGTCCATATGTCTGTTTATGTTTTAAGTTTGTATTTTTTTACGTTTACGTTTTCATTGCTAATAGTATATGTAGATAATTCCTTTCGGTTGTGGCTGGGGATTATGGGTTGTGGTATAGGTTAGGTAGTCGGGGGGGGCTGGGATGTGTTATATCTAGCTTTATTAGTTATGGGAATGATAGCTTTTGGAATGTTGGCTGAAGAAAGTTGGAGGCCGGTGTTAACAGAAAGGGCTAGTTTTTGGAATGGCAAAGGGGG
>NW_024813472.1:0-2479 GCF_019175285.1 Sceloporus undulatus
AAGCCTTGCTTAAGCTAAATGTTTCTGAGTCAGAACAATCCCTGGATACCTTGGAACCCTTTGACCTGAACCTTTTATTTATTTCTTTGCCGAAAACTGAAAACCTTTAATAGTTACATAGGAGAGGGTACTTCAGCAGGTAAATGGCAACCAGGTAATGAGCTACAATTGCTGGAAGGCCCCCTTCTTTACAAGCATCAAAGGTACAGGAGCCATTCCACTTCTTATTTTGGCAACCCTAAAACAATGTATAGCTTCTTATAGAAGCTTCATGGGCTGTACACCAACTTCCTTCACAGTTATTTATAAAGAGAGTGCCACCTTTGTGGAGCCAGTGTGATGGAGTGGTTTGGTCTTGCAGAGAGCAGAGTCCAAATCTCTACTCAGACATGGAAATCACTGGTTTTTCCTTTGTTATGCCAACAGAAAAAGTCCTGGTCTTAGTTCAGTTTAAAATAGATTGCATCAGCATTTGTATAAATCTCCAGTAACTATATGTTTTATCATGAGACCATCACATGTTATAAAAAGAACCTCCTTGTATCCTACATTTCCAACTTTTGTTTTCAAGTACTTTATACATTTTAGACCATCTCTCTGATGTCAGATACTATTGATGTATCATCTTATACATTCTCTCTCTCTCTTGTTATAAAGTGATAACTCTTTCAGGTTCATAATCGACAACTTCTCCTAATGTTCCATCTCAATATTATAACCCAAATTCTGGGCCCATTTAACTGGACACTCCTTTATCTGTTCTCCTTACCATTTCCATTTCCAATGACATCTTACACATTTCTCCATCATTTATCAGTTCAAATTCAGTTTTTTTCTTTATGAAACTTCAAAGCTTTTTGTCTACTCTAAAGTAATTGCTAATGATTCCAGTGAAAGTCAAATCCCACTCTAGCTAACCTCTCCTGTGACATAAATTTAGCCTCCTTATCTTCCCATAGTAAATACTTATTTGTTGTTGCTATCTTCCTTCGAAGGAATTTCAACTCATGGCAATGTGGATGAGACACCTCCAAGAACCTTTTCACTTCTCTACTTATTTCCTGCAAACCCATAGATGTGTCTGCCCTGATGGAGTCCATACATGGGGCACACGGTCTTCCTCTCCTTCTTCTACTACCTTTCCTAGCATTATTGTCTTTTCCAGTGATCCATGCCTTTTCATTATATGGCCAAGTACATCAGTCTCAATTTAATCATTCTGGCTTCTAAGGAGATTTTTGGCTTGGTCTGTTCCAAGACCCATCTCTCTCTCTCTCTCTTTCTCTCTCTCTCTTTTTTTTGTTGTCCACAGTATCCTAAGCACTCTTCTCCAGCACTACATCTCAGATGAGTTGATTTTCCTTCAGTCTGCTTGCTTTACTGTCCAGCTTCTGCATCTATACATGGTGATGGGGAGTACAATGGCTTGGACAATTCTAACTTTTGTGCTCAGTTGTATATCTTTACGCTTCAGGATCTTTTTTAGTTCTTGCATAGCTGCCCTTCCCATTCGTAATTTTCTTCTTAATTCTTGACTGCAGTCACCTGATCTTGAATACAGGAATGGTGGCGCAGTGGTTAAATGCCTGTACTGCAGCCACTCACTCAAAAACTATAAGGTTGTGAGTTCAATACCAGCAAAAGGGCTCAAGCTCGACTCAGGCTTGCATCCTTCTGAGTATCCAGATTGTTGGGGGCAATTAGCTTACATTTTGTAAACCACTTAGGGAGTGGTTAGGTGCACTGATAAGCAGTATAGAACTGTACTTGCTATTGCTATTGCTATTTTGATTTCCTCATTGTCTAAATTGAATTTATGTATCTCTTTTGTGGACATACTTTTTATAAGTAATCTTTAAAAGTAATCAATTTTTCTTCCTTTCTTTTATCTCTTGTATCTCTTCTAAACAAAGTTTCATGAATGGAGAGCCAAAGTGGATTTTTTTGGCAACAGTTTTAATTTCTATTTATTCCATATTCTTAAATTAGCTCACCTTATAAAATGATTATCAAAATCTCTATTTACTTGAATTTGATCATACTGTGAAATGGCATGCCAGCTAAATCTCAGATCATGACTCTCTAGGTTTAACAATTTATCTTCCTTTAGAATTATCCCTTCTTTCACCCAAACAAATGAACATAGTAGAATTTTAACTCTGGTAATCCAAGACCTCCTTTTTATTCAGACTCCTGTAACACTTTCAGTCTAATCCTTGGCTTCCTGTCTTGCCAAATAAATTTAGGTAACACTTTCTGCCACTTTACAAAAGAGAATTCACTAGCTAAAACAAAAATAGTTTGAAATAAAAACAACATCTTTGGCAAGACATTCATTTTCATTTTTGAAATTCATCCCATCAATAATTACTTCATACTAGCCCAAATTTGTAAATCCTGTTTAATTCCCTGCACAGTCAGCATGCAAAATATGCAAAGCAACATGTTTTGGAAAGCTCTGACTAGAAGTGAATTCAGA
>NW_024813473.1:0-2479 GCF_019175285.1 Sceloporus undulatus
CTCTAGACTTATACATGAGTATATACAGTAAGTGCAATTGGCCAATGGAACCAAATGCCTAGAGAGGTGGAGGAGGGACTCTGTCTCTGGATGTCTTCAGATAGAGGCTGGACAGGTACCTGCTGGGGATACTTTAGCTGGAGATCCTGAATTGAGCACAGGATTGGATTGAATGGCCTCTGGGGGACCCTTCCAAATCTACGGTTCCATGAATCCTCCACGGCTCTTGCTCCCTCCCCTTCCCCATCCTAGTTAGGATGAGATGGGAAGCAACCTTTGCATCCACGATGACACAGCCTTGGGGAATTGGGTATCGGAGGCAGAATTCATCATTTGGATTTATGATCCGTGTCAATGGTTCCCAACCTTTGGACCTCCATTTGTTTTGGATTCCAGCTCCCAGAAGCCTCAGCCAACTTGGCTCAGAGTCATGAATGATGGGAGCTGAAAGCCAAAGCATCTGGAGGACCAAAGGCTGGGAACTGCTGGTTTATGCCCTCCATCTAACTGCATGTCCCAGTCCAAAGAGACCCACCGGAAAGTTGATCAATCTACACTGTTGTGTGTTCCATTGACTCAGTGGAGTGTCCTTGGCTTGAGACTAGTTGCTGGATGCAGGCTGGTCCTTCAACGTTTCTAGACCTTCTATAAAGAGGGCAAAGGCCTAGGAAGTCCTAAGGAGGCTTGTTGCTGGTCAACAAGATGAGCAGGACTGCTGTGGAGAATTCATCCTTCAGCCTCCCTGAATGGCTTCCAAACACACAATGAAGTGGGAGACCAGGAAGTCATCCTACTTTGCTAACTTCTTAAAGGGGCAGAAGTTGGAATTTGTGAGGTGTACAGCTAAGGGTAGATTAACACCAAGAAGTTGGATCTGTATTAGGGTTACTGGACACAGACTATCCTTTGAAATCTCCACTTGTTGGATGGTGTCTTCCTGGATGACTAGAAGGGGCTTTGAGTGGTCCTTGAGGGTCTCTTCCATCTCTAGGATTATAAGAATCGCCATATAAGCCATTCTTCTTCAACCAGAATTGAAGTCTGGCCCTCTACATGAACTGCATTGTTTGGTCATCAATGTACACAGGCTACTCAGTCAAGGGGTGCATTTGCAGAATTAATGTGACCCCACTTTAACTGCCATGGCTCCATCCTATAGAATCCTGGGATTTTTAGTTTTGCGAGGCACCAGCACTCTATGTCTGACAAGGCAATAATAATAATAGTAGTAACAACAACAACAATAATAACTATTTTTTTCTCAAGACTCAAAGTGGAGTACAACATGTTGAAAATACAAAACACAATTAACAACAACAACAACAAATAAAACCAGCCATCAAAATACAATACTATAAAACCATTAAAATACACATACTGCATTATTTAAAATATACCAATATGCCACAGTAAGACCTTGTAAAACTACAAATCCCAGGATCCCATAGGACAGAGCTTCAGCACTTAAAAGTGGTGTCAAAGGGCATTATTTCCAGAGTGTGGATGCACCCTAAGATTGCATGCAGGTTTTCCTCCACAGTCCGGAGGCGCTTCTTGCAGCACATCTTGAGATTTCCCACCCAGTTTCTTCTATGTGTGACCCAACCTCCTAATCCCTGCTCTCCTCCTTCTCTCCTGCAGGTACTTCCAGGTGGGCACAGTACTCTTGCAACAGCCTTTTCCCATACATTTGCAAGTACAGAGCCTCAGTCTAGACCTAAAGCTGATGCCCAGCAGTGACCAGGGAGCTGTATCTGGCAATACAGTATCTCTGATTCCTGAGGGCTGCAATATCAAGAACGGTCCAAACGCTTTCCTCATTCCTGTCATTTATTCCCCAAATCCCAATTTCAATACTATCCTTTTTCCAAAGTGCTGCTGGGTAAACCCACATAATGTCTCCTCCTTTCTCTGTCAAAGGTGTGGCATTTTTGCAAAAAGTAGGCGCAGAGCAGAAAGCAAGAGAACTTTCTCCATCTCAACCCAATTACTCCTTTCTGTGCTTTTTACCTCCGTGTAAAGTATGTAGTGGTTTAAAACACTGGATTGCGACTCGAGATCAGGGTTCGAATCCTTGCTCGGCCGTGTAAAGAAAAGCAAAGAAAGTTTTTCTTTTTCTTCTGGTCAAAGGGGAAGAATTCTTTTTCCTCCAACGGCAGAAAAGTCCAGCTGTTCATTTTGAGATTGGTATAATGTTTGGGAATTAAATGCAGCCCAGATTGCAGAAACTAAAATGTTTTTTTGGGAGCACATTCCATCTGACCGAAACCCATCTTTACCTAAAATATGACCATTTCAAATTTGCAAAGGAGTTTCCATATTTTTGGGGTGCTCTGCAAATGGGGTGCATCAGAGTATTTGATACTGACGGTGCTAGAATAAATGACTCTGAACCTGTGTTGAGCATTTAAATGTGGATTTTGGAAATGTGTGCACCAAGATGCATGATCTGCTGACTTTCTGCCTTGCTTCCCTGACC
>NW_024813474.1:0-2479 GCF_019175285.1 Sceloporus undulatus
TGGTTCCCCTGGTCCAGGAATGGCGGTGGTTCCACCTGTCCTGAACGGGGTCACGCTCCCTGTGAAGGACTCCGTGTGCAGTCTGGGGGTGCTTCTTGACTCGTCACTTCACCTGACTGCTCAGGTGAATGCGATGGTCAAGAGCACCTGTTATCAGCTTCGGCTTATTCCCCAGCTGCGCCCATACCTGGCTCAGAGGGACCTAGAAACTGTTGTACATGCTCTGGTAACCTCGAGACTGGATTTCTGCAATGTACTCTACATGGGGCAACCCTTATACCAAACTCGGAAGCTGAAAATGGTGCAAAACATGGCAGCCCGGCTGGTCACTGGCGTATCCAGGACCAGCCACATAACACCGGTACTGAAAGATCTCCATTGGCTGCCCATCCGCTTCCGGGCTCAATATAAGGCGTTGGTGATGACCTATAAAGCCCTAAATGGCTTGGGTCCAGGATACCTAAAGGACCGCCTCTCCCCGTACATTCCGCCTCGCACCCTCAGAACGTCTGGGCAGCAATTACTGAAGGTCCTTGGGGCTAGATTATCCTCCACCACATGGAGGACATTTTCCACTGCTACCCCAGCCCTTTGGAATACGCTGCCCACCGAGCTCCGCTCGACTACCACCCTGGCCCAATTCAGGAAGGACCTGAAAACCTTCCTGTTCCAACAGGCATTCCCCGACTAAAAAATCCTGTGGGCCTCCCTCCTCTTTCGTGGCCAAGAGGTTGGGCTTATGGGGCATTTTAGCTTGTTTTTTATTGTATTAGTTGTTTAACCTGTACTGTATTTATTCTGTTTTAACCATTTGCTGTAAGCCGCCGTGATCTTGGGAAGGAGCGGGGTACAAATAAAAACTTTATTATTATTTATTTTATTTCCCTTCTCTGGACACATTCCAGCTTATTGATATCCTTCTTGAACTGGTGCCCAGGAATGGACACAGGATCCCTGTTTAAGCCTAACCAAAGCAGAATAGAATGGCTCTAATACTTCCCTCAACTGGGACACTATATTCCTCTTGATACAATGCAGAATTGCACTGGCTTTTTTGGGCTGCTTCACCCCACTGTTGATTCGTGTTTAGCTTGTGGTCTACTAGATCCTTTTCGCATGTATTGCTTTCAAGCCAGGTGTCCCCTATCTTATATTTGTGCATTTCATTTTTCTTGCTTAGATGGAGTACCTTACATTTATACGTGTGGAATTCATTGTTGTTAGTTTTGCCTAAACTCTCTTATATGTTAAGGTCATTTTGAAATCTGGTCATGTTGTCTGGGGTATTAGCTATCTCTCATAATTGGGTGTCATCTGCAAATTTGATGAGCCTGCCCTCTATTCCATCATCTAAGTCACTGATACACCTATTCAAAGATATTGAATAGTACAGACCAAACCCTGTGGCACCCTGGTAGTCACTTCTCTCCAGGATGAAGAGGAGCCATTAGTAAGCACCCTTTGTGTTTGTCCAGTCAACCAGTTACAAGCTGTTTATCCCACATTTTACTAATTTGTTTGCAAGACTGTCATGGGCTACTTTGCCAAAGACCTTACTCAAATCAAAATACACTATGGGCCCGAACAGACAGGCCCAAATAAAGCTGCTTCAGTTCACTTTGGCGATATGCTGTTTAAATGACAAATGCATCTTAAGAAGCCAGAAGTTGTGCCGAAGCTACACTCCAGTCCTTAGGAGAGGCACGTGGCTTTGGCATGGCTTCCAGCCTCTTAGGATGCATGCAGCATTTAAACAACATACTTCCAGAGTGATCCGAAGCAGCTGTATTTTGGCTTGTCTGTTCAGGCCCTATATCTACAGTATTCTCCTGATCTATTAAGCTTGTAACTCTATTTAAAAAAAGAGAGAGAGATAAGAATAGTTTGGCATGACTTATTTTTGAGAAACCCATGCTGGCTATTAGTAATTGCCACATTCCTCTCTAAGTGCATATTTAACTGACTGGTCAGTAGTCGCTCCCCCCCCTCCCCCTGTTGTTGTTGAAAATGGGGACATTTGCTCTCCTCCAATATTTTGGCACCTTTTCTGTCCTTTAAGAATTCTTAATGTTTACTGACAGTAGTTCTGAGATTACATGTTCAAGTACCTTTAGTACACTTGGATGTTGCTCATCCTATCCTGGAGACCTGAATTCATTTAAAGTACTCCTAATATTGTTTTGGTTTCCTTCCATTTTCTGGCAGTTGGTGCAGCTGCTCATTGGTCCCAAGGCAGAAAACTACTCCCTGGACCTGCCACAGTTCTCCACCCAGGTTTACAATAATAAAAACATATTGGCAATAATTTCACATTTATTTGAAAATATTACTTTGGAGCTCTGTCTGTCTGTCTGTCTGTCTGTCTGTCTGTCTGTCTATCTGCACTTTGAATAAATTCAGAAATATAAGGCAGACAAAACACCTAGAATAATACACACACACACCATTTTAGAAAACTGGAATGGAAGGCTTGGTGTAC
>NW_024813475.1:0-2479 GCF_019175285.1 Sceloporus undulatus
GCATCTTGGATAAATAAAATATTAAGAATATCATGTTCAATACACACTTTCTGTACCAAGATCCACAGTGTATGGTCACCACTGTTATGCTATCTGGGTAGAAACACGTCATTCTTGTTATAGCATATAAATGCTCTGCATGTGAGTAAGGTATGCAGTTTGGAAAGGAATGGTGGTCTATTTCTTGGTACAAGAAAAGACAGTGAATTGAAAGATAAGGTGCACAGCTTTTATATGTATACTATTGTTTTTCTAATAAAGCTCTCTCCCCACAATGACTTATAAAGATTCCTGGAACACACCTCCTCTAGATTACTAAAGTGCTACTGATGGTTATCTTTCATCCACTGCAATGGATGGTTATCCTTAGGGAGGGTAAAGGTGCTAGAGCAGATGTCTGATAAAGTAAATAGGTTAATATATTGAAATAATGCAGTTTGTCAGAGCTTATGAGTTAAAATTATGCCCCTACAAATGAATGTATGACTATGTAGATTTAGTGAGGTTGGTAGCCCTAATATGTTCAATAAGTGTATACATGTTCATGATTTGTATCCTAAATGAAAATATTTATGAATTTTATTGGTTAAGGAATCATGGGCAACCTTCTCTAACTTGATCTTTCCACTCTGATAAGAAGACTGACAGGAGAAATGTAAAGTACTGCACTTAGGGCGGAAAAATAAAATGCACAGGTATAGGATGGGTGAAATCTGGCTGATCTAGGAGTCCAAGTAGACCACAAGTTGAACATGAGTCAACAGGGCGATGCGGCAGCTAAAAAGGCCAATGCAATGTTAGGCTGCATCAATAGAAGTATAGTGCCTAGATCAAGTTTTGGTAGTCAAGGTCTGCTGTCCCAGCCTAGGATCTTCAATGCCCCATCACGGATTCACCCCTTCTCACTTGTTACCTCTCGCTCCTGGAACCTTCTTCCCCCACGAGCACAGGCCACTTTTAAAACTGAGTTGAAGACCATCCGGTTCAGGGAAGTGTTCCTAGGTATTGTTTGATTATTTATCTGAAAATGTATTTGATATTTGATATTGATGTTTTTAATTGTTGCCTGCTTATTTTATCTAATTTTATATTGTATTATTACCTATTGTTTTATATGTATTTTGCAGAATGTATTGTACACCATTGGCAGGTTTCATTTTAATCGATTTTATTATTTGTATGTACAGCACTGTGTAAATCTACAGCACTATATACATAAACTATAATAATAAATAATAATAATAATACTGTATCCAGTTCTGAGCACCACACTTCAAACAGGATGTGAACAAACTGGAGCATGTTCAAAGGAGGGTGACTAAAATGGGGAAGGGTCTGGAAAAAATGCCCTATGAGGAACGACAGCCCTGTTTAAATACTTGAAGGGATGTCATATTGAGGAGAGAGCAAGCTTGTTTCTGCTGCTGCAGAGAACAGGATCCGGAACAATGGATGCAAGCTACAGGAAAAGAGATTCCACCTCAACATTAGGAGGAACTTCCTGACAGTAAGGGCTGTTCAACAGTGGAACAAATTCCCTCGGAGTGTGGTGGATTCTCCCTCCTTGGAGGTCTTTAAACAGAGGCTGGATGGCCATCTGTCAGATATGCTTTGATTGAGATTTCCTACATGGCAGCGGGTTGGAATGCATGGCCCTTGTGGTCTCTTCCAACTCTATAATTCTATGATTCTAGGAAACAAGAATCACATTCAACTGACCAACGTTAGATTATCAGTATTCTGTGCAACCAGGGTTATTCATTTCAAGAACAACTATAACTACATATATCTAAATGTGGTTACAATCTTCCTTATTTTTCTCATATATGAGGAAAGAAGGGGTGGTAAGGGCAGGATTCTGACATGATACCACATGTTATCCATGGGTTTAATTTATGAACCTTTGAATAAAGAAATATTCTGTTTTGGGTCTTAGTATATCTTCTGGTGGGATATTAGAATCATAGAATCATAGAGTTGGAAGAGACCACAAGGGCCATCCCCTGCCATGCAGGAAATCCAAATCAAAGCATCCCCAATAGATGGCCATCTAGCCTCTGCTTAAAGACCTCCAAGGAAGGAGACTCCCCTACACTCCGGGTGAGTTTGTTCCACTGTTGAACAGCCCTTACTGTCAGGAAGTTCTTCCTAATGTTGAGGTGCAATCTCTTTTCCTGTTCTTTTAATACTCTTGGATGTAGTTCATCTGGTCCTGGAGACTTATATTCATTTAGATTAACAAGGTATTCCTCTACTATCTCTTTACTTATTCTGTGCTGAAATTCCCGTGTTCTGTCCTCTGCTCCATTATCTTCAGGTTGAGCACCCTTTGCCTTTTCTGAGAAGACTGAGGCAAAGAAGGTGTTGAGTAATTCTGCCTTTTCTCTGTCTTCTGTTAGCATTTTGCCATCTTCTCCACGCAGTGGACCTATCGTTTCCTTCTTCTTCCTTTTGCTGCGGACATATCCAAAATAGCCCT
>NW_024813476.1:0-2479 GCF_019175285.1 Sceloporus undulatus
GGAGGCAGGCAGGGGAAGATCCATAATCTGTAGTGACCCAAATACACACAACACATACACACCTGGAGGTTTTTAAATTTGACAGCATTTGTGCATACTGGCAACTTTTTTTAAAAAAAAAGGAGGGGGGAAGCACACTTCCGATTGACCAATGGCTGCAGGAAACGTCGCCTGACAAATGCGGAACTGGAATTTGATTGACAAGCATTGGCGCCTTCATTTTAAACCAATTCTTCTCTGGAAGAGCTGCAAGGGCATTCAGGGTTTAATTATCCTGATTTTTAGTGGGCATTTGCTTCCAGAGAGATTTGGAAGTTGGGGACCCATTTCTGCCCAGTTCCATCCAGCGCAAAAAGGTGAGTCTAAATGGGGCCCTAGTAAGGATGTTGATCTGTAAAAGGAAAACAAGGAATGTGTCCTAAACTATAAAAATATATTCTAAAATGTCTACAGTGAAGATCTGCCTTAACAAGAACAATGCCATCCAGAGTCAGCAATTGATGGTTCTCCCTGTAAATTAAAGGTAAAGGTAACATGAAAATTAAAATTAAAGGTAAATTAAAGAGTGCATACATATAAAGAGTGCATGCCTATAAATCCTAGATCATTCAAACCCAATGTTCTTTCTTAGGTTCATTGCCAGTTCTTCTTTCAACAAAAACGGATATGATTCCATTCCTTTGTTGATAATTACTAGGTAGCTAGGAATGATCATCTTCTGATTGATGTATTAAAACACTCCCTAATTGTTCAGATTTAGCTTCATCATGATGAAATGCTGCCTGGAGGTGATAAGTTTTTTCCTGTGGCATGAATGACTGCATGTGTGTGCATACAAATACATTTATTTCAGAATCTTTTCCAAACTTCACCAAAAGGAATTGACTTCATCCCGAGTGGAGACCAGAGCCGAACTCCTCACAACTGGAGAGCCATTGCACCAAGGCACTGTGGGACACGATTAGCAGAAAATGATTCCTACATCATGGTAGGGTTGTGCAGGGGTCTACAGATTCAGTTCAAAGCCCAATTCAAATTGATCCCAACCCAGTTTAGATCCAGTTTTATGCGATCAATGTCCTAGATCAGAATTAAGATTTGGAAATCTGAAAATCCTATCAGGGACAGCTGCATTTAAGAACATTGCTGAAGACCAGAAGCCACCATCAAAAGTAAAGTGTCACACAGAGGCAGCATAGCAGATAAATGGGAATCTGCTGTTATCAGTTAAAGCTGAAAAAAGGCATAGACCTACAAGAGACAAGTAAATATATATACAGCTCCGTGATCACATTTTATCCTTCCCCTGCACCCACAGGCTGTGAGTGGGAACTGTTGGTGAAAGCTTTACTCCAGTTTGAAAGCTAGATGTGTCACTCTACAACATCGAAGTCACCATCAACCTACTGTAACATTTCTTTTCAGGAGTAAAGCTGCAGACATTGACAGCACTGTAGACTGAGATCAGGCCAATCCAGCCTATTTTGGACCTGATCTAAATTAGTCCAAATCAACACAGTTCATTTTAGAATTCGGGATTTCACTGAAGCAGCTTTACAACTTTCATTCATGGAACAATTGCAGAACAGTAACAACAACAAAAAATGATTTAGATCTTGTAGCCACACTCACTGCTATGTCTTGGATCCTAACAGACATTTTCTGAGACTGTTCCTCTCTTGTCACAGATTACAGCAGAAAAATATGTTAGAATTTTGCTTTGTGTCTACATTGGTATGAAGCATGCTTCCATCCTGGAAGACACTCCAGTCACATTTTGATGTTTGCTTTTATTGAAATCACTGCAGATAAAATACCAGTGCAGCACTGTTTTCTGTTAAAACATATATTTTTAAATCAGACCTACCTGATGATCTGAGAAAGGGGAGGCTGTTTTGTATACTTGTGCACCTGGACTCGGTTGGGAGAAAAGCTGAGAATACTAGATTTATTAAAGTGAGAAATAGTATAAGCTTACAGAAGACTTGTAAATTATAGTATAGTAATTTGTGCCCTCAGGCATTACACCAGGCACGGGGATTTAGGCAGCAGAACAAGGACAAAAATCAGGAGACGAAGATTGGAAACCAATGTTTTGGTACAATTGAGAAATTCCATTACCGTTTGAAGTGTGTGTGTGTGTGCGTCTTGTGGTTTATTTTGTCAGGAAGAGAAAGTAGTTGAAAAATTGGAGCAGCATTAGGGCAGCACACATGTTTGGGGAGCCACTGAGAGAGGGATCTCGTGCTGGCCAAGTGAACTAGGAAAGGAGCTAGGAACTGAAGTAAGATCTTAGCCTGAAACAGGCCATTCTTACACTGCTACTGTCAGCCACATCAGCCCATTCTTTAGCCTATAAGGATGTTTTGCATCACTTCAAACATATGCTTGGTTGGTATATATGTGAATAGGTAGACAAGACAGGCTGTGATCCAGTAGATTGCTGGAGAATGAGCACCACAGGTGACCAAAAGAAAAT
>NW_024813477.1:0-2479 GCF_019175285.1 Sceloporus undulatus
CATGCATCATTGAAACACCATACCTCCACTGTGACTCGAAGCAGCTTTATTTTGGCTGTCTGTAACAGGCCAATCTGAGAATCTTTTGTAAGTCTGAAAATGGCATTGGAAACTCTTTCTTATTACTGTTGTTCATTTCTTATACTTTTTTATGTGTCTTGAAAAGCATTGGGGGAAAACTGTAACTGACAAGAGGTTCTTTCTGGGACATCTCAACATGTCAAGGTAGCCTGTTTTTGCTGAGCTCCACAAGAGATCTTGCTAACCACATAAAACTAAGCCACCAAACACACTTTCTTTGGTTACACTTTCTGCAAAATATTTCTTTTCCTTTTGTGAGTCACTTTTAAAGAGTGTATATGAATCTCTACAAACTGGCCCAAAAGGCTGGCCTATGGGCAAAGTCACGGCAGTGTGTCCACATGCTCGACACCATAACTCTTCCCCCAAGGGTGCCATTTTGCTGTGTGCCCATTTACACAATGTGCACCATGATGATGCCACTCTGCCACTGCATCTACATGATGCAGAGCCAAAAGGGTGGTGGATATGGTGCCCATGGTGCCCTTTAGAGGGCACAAGAAGGAGTGGCATTTTGCCGCTCCTTTTTGGGTCCTCCGAAGGCTGGATTGGGACCACAGCATGTGGTTGTCATGACTTTCATCCAAGGTGAAATGGGGCGGCTGCAGACCACCCCAAAGGGGCAGTCTATATCAAAGCAACTTTTATTGCCATTTTAAATGTTGTGCATTTATAGAAATGTATAAAATCAGTCTTGAAAATGTGCAAAATCAATGAAATAAATGTTTTACTTTCATGTTGTGAAAGGTAGAAGCTTTTGTTTTGTTGTGTTTTGTGTTTTACTTTTTGCATTTTGTATTTTGCATTTTTTTCATTTACCATGAGGCTGTCTACATGACCCCAAAGGCCTGTATTTGCCCTTGCCTTGTGTCATCCTGTTTGGATGTCACAGGCCAAAATCTGGGGCCATATTCAGACCAGATCTTGGCAGACTGGATGTAGTTCTGGTGGATCTGGCCTTATTCCAAGGTAAACCACCCTTAATTTGGGTCAATTTGATTCTAGGTTTCCCATGGAGTTTCTAGAAAATTCTGTGGCAAATCTCATCTGTTTAAACAGCTCCTGCACTTTCCTTTGTCAACACTCCTAATTGTAAGCCCCCCATCACAGCATCTGACATGGAAATGCATTCCTGGCCATGTGGGCGAAGCCAGGTGCCCCATTTCTGCATCAAATGCAGAAATGAGGGCTTTTCAATAGGAACGATGGTGCAGAAAGGTATGGAGTGAGAGTTGATAGAGGTTGCCCAGGCCAGCATGAGTATGAGTGTGCAAATGCCTGCCCGTACCCACGCTGGCCCAGGGACCAACCCAGGTGGGCACCTGGGCCAGAGTAGCATGGACATGCTACTATGTTTGGGGAGGTGATCACATGAGGCCTGCATACTAAGCCTGTGTTGTTTCCATATAAACCTGGATGGGAAAGGAGAAGGGAGAAGTGGCCACATAGGTCCAAAACACACTGCAGAAATAATCCAGTTTGATACCACTTTAACTACCCTGGTTCAGTGCTAGGAAATCCTGAGAATTGTAGTTTATTGTGACATGACGGCTTTCTGAAAGAGAAGGTTAATGTCTCACAAAACCATGGCTGCCAGGATTTCCTAGCATTGAGCCAGGGTAGTTAAAGCCATCTCAAACTGGATTATTTCTGCACTGTATTTTGGACCATAGATTCAAAGTCTAAATGAATTTGTGTTTGATATGAAATGAATCCATCTAAGGCAAGTACCTGGAACTAAGAGTTTTCAAAATTCCTAATTCTATCACTATTACTACTCAGCTGAAAATAATGTACATTAAATAGTGAATTTCTTCAACATCAGTGTCCAAAATCCAACACTCTTCTAGCAGAGGACCACTAGAACAGTTGGAGATTTTCTTCTCTCTTGGGCATCTCACTGCAGCAACCAAAACTCTGCTCTAGAGGGCTTTCCATTCTTCCAGAGAACATTTTGATAGTGAACTAAACAAGGAATGCAGTGGGATAGCAAATACCTCTCTCTCTTAGTGCTGCTAACTGAAACAGTTACATCAGTAACACAAGCTCATTGGATGATGTCTGATTTATTTTCAGAGAGGAAGCTTTTGTTGTTGTCATGCTCACTCTTTCAAAAGCTAGTTCAGGTTCTGCATCAACACTGTATGTCCCCCCCAACCTTTTGATGAAGGATGAAGCCCAAGTCCTTACCTGGACAAACTGCCAAAACCGTACCTTTAATATTCTAACAGATACTACATAGCTACCACAATACCCAATCTATTCCCTCTCTGGACCCTCCACCATTTTTTTCTTCTCTTCTGTGTTCAAGGGTTATTATTTTATTGAGGTGACTGGGAAAGAGGGACAGTAAAATAAGGCATATAAAAGTAGTAGATGAGTTCTCGACCACTATATA
>NW_024813478.1:0-2479 GCF_019175285.1 Sceloporus undulatus
GGTGTTGTAAGAAGGAAAGAAACCTTGATCTTCTCTCTCCAAAGAAAGGCAAGGGCCTGCCTGGCCTCCTCTCCTTCTTTCCTTCCCTGCCCCTCCTCTGGGGATTCCTTGACCTAGTCTGGAAAGAGATCAATCTTAATATCCTTCTTCCAAGGTGTTAATAGGCGGATCTCATCTGGCAGGTCCTTCCAGATCGAACCAACACCTTGTATCTTGCCCGGAAACTGATGGGCAGCCAGTGGAGAGATTTCAGAACTGGTGTAATGTGGGCAGTTCTAGAAGTGCCTATAACCAACCTGGCTGCCATATTCTGTACCAACTGAAGTTTCCAAACTTGGAACAAGGGTAGCCCCATGTAGAGTGTGTTACAGAAGTCGAGCCGAGAGGTGACCAGCACATGTGCTACTGTTTCAAGGTCTCCCTGCTCCCTGCCCCATGTCTCCGAATGATCTCACCCAGCAGCTTCATGTAAATGTTGAATAGCATTGTGGACACAATTGCGCCTTGAGGGACGCCTGATTTGAGCTTCCTCTTGGATGAACAACTGTCCCCAAGTGACAGTATCTGGAATCTGCCCGAGATGTAGGACCTGAACCACTGGAAAGCAGTGCCCCCAGTTTCCAACTCTCCCAGGCGTTCGAGAAGGATACCATGGTCAATGGTATCGAAGGCCACTGAGAGGTCCAAGAGCACCAGCAGGGTCCCACTTCCCCTTTTCAAAGAGCTGTCGATACTCAGACAGAGATCATCGACTAAGGCGGCTATGGCCGTCTCAACTCCGTAACCTGCCTTAAATCCGGTTTGAAATGGATCTAGAAAATCCGTTTCTTCCAAGACTGCTTTAAGTTGAATGGCGACTGCCGTCTCGATTACCTTGCCTAAGAATGGTTAGAGCCAAACTGGCTTTTAATTGTTTCTGTCCAGGGAGTCACGGGAAGGCTTTTTTAGAAGTGGTTTAACCTCTTTGAGGCAAAATGGAAGACAGCCTTCCCTGAAAGATGCATTAGTTATGCTTTTTAGCAGCATCTTGATGGTATCTCCCCCCTGGACGGCCAGCCAAGATGGGTGAGGATCGAGAGAGCAAGTTGTCTTTTTCATACTCCCAAGGAGCTTGTCCACATCCTCTGTACTAACTGACTCAAATTGATCCAGAAGAACAGTATAGGCGGAGGCTCTGGATACCTCTCCTGTCGCCTCCATCATAAGGCTGGCATCCAAATTGGCTCTTATCTGAGAGATTTTGTTCACGAAGTAGTTATTAAAAGCATCACAGCAGGATTTGTAGGTTCTAATAAAGCATTCCAATAAAGGGGGGCATTTGAGTCAAGTCCTTACCACCCTGAATAGCTCCGCAGGACGAGACTTTGTAGACGCGATAGATGGAGAGTACAAGGACTTCTTAGCTGCATCTATTGCCACTCCATAGGATTTAAGAAAAACACTTATCAGGTATGGGTTGATATTTCTGCCAGCGGCGCTCTAGCCATTGACCAGCTCCCTTCATTATCCGCTAGGGAGTCTGTTAAGGAACGGGGCGGAAGTAAACCAACACAATCCCCAGACTTTCCTAGTCTTTGAGCTTAATAAATACATTCAGTGTGGTCCATCCTGCTTATCAGGTATCCTGCTCAAGGCAAGATAGTCTTTATGGACCAAAGGCACTTCCCTTACCTGCTCACTGATGGAAAACCCGGCAGGAAAGGCCTGATCCCAGGTGGCAGATCTCTCATCACCCAGCCAGGTCTCCGTGAAACAAGCCAGGTCAGCCTCTTGGTCCAGTAGGAGATCATAGACTATCTGCATTGTATTTTTGACTGACCTGGCATCACACAAGAGCAGGGAAAGGGTCTGTGGTTGGTTTGGTATGCTCTCCAGCCCTTTTGGGAAAGCAAGGTGAATGGAAGGGGAGGTAGATATTTGTCAGGGTCCTAATTGCAACCCCTCTTGCAACACAAAAGGCAGTACTTTGAAAAAGGAACATCTTGTATTGAAGAAGATACATGCAATAGAAGTGACTTTTTTTGTCAGGAATGAAAGAAAGTATAAACATCACTTTTATAACCATATCAATTAACTCCACCCATTTACCAATAAACCTAATTAACTGGATAGCTCTTTCCTGCGCAATGTCCTCCCATCCGGGATTCTGGAAGCGTTTCTAAAAACAATTAAGCCCTCATGTGCCTTATCTCAACCACTGCACCTGTGGCCTTGGACCACAGAACTCAGCCACACAACAGTTTTAATTAACATAATAATAATAATAATAATAATAACAACAACAACAACAACAACAACAATAATATAGGATTTATTTATATGCCACCCAATCACTTTGAATCCGGGCAGCTTACAACAGATGGGATGACAGACGGTTCCCTGCCCTCAGGCTTACAATCTAAAAAGACACGACACAAAAGGAGAAGGAAGTAGTGGAGGTAAAGGGTAAGAGGTCCAGCATTTCCTCTGTACCACCAAA
>NW_024813479.1:0-2479 GCF_019175285.1 Sceloporus undulatus
TTTCAATGTATTCTTTGTCTTGGGGAGGACAGTTCTGGTTTGAACACTGAATTTCTGATTATGTGTTCTCAATAAAGTTATTTGTTGTTTCAATGTGTTGGGACTGTTTGATGCAAAGAAGTTCTGAATTTGCACAAAATACACTTTATTCTCTCATCAGTCCTCAGCTCCATTCCCAGCCACAAGAAGAAGAGAGGCAAATACATACCAAACAGACAGATAGAGCTATATGTACAAAGCAGAGCCTTCCTTCTTTCCCTTCCCCTCCTGAGTCCAGCTCCTCCTTGGGCTCCATTCTGGCATCCTTCAAATCTCCTCAAAGGAAGGAAAGAAAAAAGAGAGGAAGGAAGGAAGGAATGAAGTGTGCACTCCTTCCTTTTCCGCAAAGGCTGCCAACGGAATAAGCCTCAGCAGCAGCAGCAAGGCCCTCGCGATCCCTGCGCATGCTCAGGAGGGGCCTTTGGGGCATGTGTACATGCTCAGTCTCAGGCCCTGAAGCCATTGCTGCCCCCACAGTTTGTTCAGAGGGAGAAAGAGATGGAAGTGGGGGAGAGAAATGTATGAGAAAAGGGGGCAGGGGGCACTTGAGGAGAGGCATGGCCATGGGGGGAGGGGCAGGGTCCTTTAGATGTAAAAAGGGCTTTGAGGAGCCCCTCCCTCCTGGAAAGTGGGGCAGAGGAGAGACCCTCCCTCCCTTCCTCCTCATTTGGGGGGAGATAAGGGCTCGCAAGCCCCCCTCTTTGGTCTTCCAATGGGGGCACCCTCTTCATCTCTGGGAAGAGGGGAGGCTCCCAGTCAAAAGACTGTTGTGACAAATAAAAAGCATCAGACAGCACAGGCTTCAATAGCATTGGAAACAATAGCTTTCTGGGGGGAAGGGGTTTTCCCTGGGGGAGGGGGGCTCTGTCTGTGGGGGAGAGAAGAGCCCAGATTTAGGCCAAAGCCAAGAGCAGGCAGACGGAGGGAGCTCAAAGCCCTTCTGGGGAGAGGGATACCCCCCTGGCAACTAGGCTTAGAGGCCCACAGGATCTGAATTAGCCCCCCCACACACACACACACATCCTTTCCTTACCCTTCACAACAACCCTGCAAAGATCAGTCACCCTCCTCTGGGAACATGCAGAAAGGACATGGAAGCCATTGTTAGTTCTTTGCCTGAAAGTCCCCTTCCTTGAAGGGATGGAGGTTAAAGGAAGGAAAGTGCCAAGGGAAGAGATGGCATAAAGGGGCTGCTGAAAGACAGGGGTCATTTGGATAGGAATCCCTCAGCAGCCATTTTGGGAAAGAGGGCTCTGCCTCTGGACCGAGAGACGGAGAATGTGCTCATTTGGGGAAATGTTAGGGTCCCTGTATTGGGCCACATTCTCCTCTGCCCTGGAGCCTTCTTTTGAAGCCCCATAGACAGGGAAGATCTAGACCATGTCCTCCCCAGGAAAGGAAGCCCCCTCCCTTTGGCGGCCCCATAGACGGAGGGAAGATAAGAAGATTATAAAGAGGGGAAATCCCCTGGAGTGGACGGATTTACAGCTAGATATGATAAAACATTTCAAGGGGAACTAGTGGATCCACTATATAAATGGTTCAATCCTATTAATGCAGAGGGGATTCCAGACTCATGGGAGCTAGCGAGTATCACTTTAATTCCTAAAGAAGGAAAGGACAGCTTGTTAATGACTAATTATAGACCAATAAGTTTGCTGAACACTGATTATAAGATATTCACACAAATACTTGCCAGCAGACTGAAGGGAATTTTGAATTCGACAATTGGGAAGGAGCAAAACGGGTTTTTACCGGGCAAAAAGATTAGGAACAATATCAGAACGATTATAAATTGTCTTGAATTTTACCAGGCCAATAATGAGAATAAAATGTGCTCTAATTTCTATTGACACGGAGAAAGCCTTCGACAGCATGAGATGGGATTTTTTGATAGAAGTGGTAAAAAGTATGGAAATGGGAGACAATAAGGCAAATATATAATCGGCAAAGAGCTTAATTATCAACGGAGAAAGATCCCAAGGATGTATGATCAATAAGGGCACAAGGCAAGGATGCCCGATATCACCGCTCTTATTCTTAGAAGTGATGGACATTTTGATCTCCTCTGTTAAAGGTAATCCAAATATAAAAGGGATTAACCGGAAAGGAAACCAAGATAAGAGAGTTTGCGGATGACGTGGTCACAGTTTTGGAGGACCCAAATCGGGGCAGAGAACTACTGCTACAGGAGCTGAACCGGCAAATTCACAGGACTGAAAATCAATAAAGACAAGACAGTGTTGATAACTAAAAGTATGACTGGATTAGAGGTAGAGGAATGAAAGAGGAAACCGGGCTTCCAAGTAGGAAAGAAACTGAGGTGCTTAGGAATTTGGATTTCTAAAGACAATAATTATTTAGGGGAATGGAAAGACATAAGAGAAAATTTAAGGAGAGGGAGCTGGTTAAATCTTTCACTACTAGGCAGAATTGCCGT
>NW_024813480.1:0-2479 GCF_019175285.1 Sceloporus undulatus
CTCAAACTGGATTATTTCGGCAGTGTGTTTTGGAGCATAGTAGGTGCCAATGATTTCTAGGGATTTCTAGCTCCAATGAGCATTGATTTCATCAATAAAACAATTCGGAAGGATAAAGTTTTATCACTTGTGATTCAATGTTATGGTTTATGATTAATTTGGCCAATGGTTGTTCTAGTTTCCCAGTCAGAATGGCAGACTTAGGTTTAGAATAGTGCTAGAGACAGAGGTGTGTGTGTGTGTGTGTGCGCACACTGAATGCACACACACACACACACACACACACATATATATAATTAGTGTGTTTGTATGTATGTGTGTACACTATGTGTGTGTGTACGGTACACACACACATATACGCACACAAAGACATATATAACCTCTCTCTCATATATATATACAGTATATGGTTTGTTTTTGTGTGTCTTCAAATAGTTTCCAATTCATAACAACTATAAAGTGAACCTTCACAGGGTTTTTCTTAGCACGTTTCTTCAGAAGGGATTTGCCTACACACACACACACAAACACACACCTGCAACTCTCTCTCTCCCTTAAATATATATTATATATTATTTTATATTATGTTGTATTAGGGGGAGGCAATGGCAAACCTCCTCTGGACAAATCTGGCCAAGAAAATCCCATGCTCTTAGGGTCCTCCTAAGTCGGAAACGACTTGAGGGTACGCAACAACACAACAATTATTATGTGTATATATATACAGAGAGAGTAATGTGTGTGTTCGAGAGGATATATATTTCTAAATGGAGTTGTTAGAGAGTCTCCCTTTATCTCTCTCTCTCTCTTACACACATTCAGCCCAAAAAGAAAACTGGTTCCTTATTCCGATCTCTGTTCTTTGCTTGAAAAATGCTTTAAAATGCTTTAAAATCACCTCCATTAAGCAAAAGGCTGCCACATTCCAGGCGAAATGAAGGATTTTTTTTTAGCATAGCAAAAAACATAGCTTAGAATGAAATTTAAAATGTGTAGTTTAAAATTAAAATGTGTGTAGTTTACACTCGGATTCTGAACTCTGGGAGTTAAACTGGAGCAAAAAGGGTGGAATTTCATCTCCGTTTTAGGTCGGAACGTTTCCATTTAAAGGATTGAAGAGCAATATCCTAAGAAATAAATGCCTTTTGCACGAGATCCTATTAGAAAGAAGTTTCTCTCATTCCGAGCAAAGGATCAAGTGCAATTTAAGTTTGCGATCTGAGCGCTTAGAATAAAAATACAGACTGGGTAATTTTATTTATTTATTTATTTATTTATTTGTAAACGGCATGTTTTCCAAAATATGTAGGTTGAAGAGGGATTTTAAAAACCCTCTGGAAGGCAGGGTCTTAAGCATGGATTCGTCCCTTGACTTTGAAAACTTGTGTCTCATTAAACACCAAAGTCGGGTGGCGCTTGAAATGGAGATTGCAAAGAATAACATCCAAAAGGTTTCCAGTATTACTCTAAAGCAGCTGGCTTGAGAAATGGTAGAGTTGGAGGATGCCTGGGAAGCAGGAGATATATATATATATATATATATAGGAACAAAAAAAGAAGATTGCGACATTAGAATAAACAGAACAATACACAGAAATTCAACAAGGGTTGGATCAAGGGAGATGTTAAATTAAAAGGGCAGGACAGTGACCGACAACATATTCGGATTTATTACAAATGCAGAATAGGATAAGACGTTTGAAGGAAGTTAGGGGCACAATGTATTCCTGCATAAAGGAAAATCTAAAAAGTGTGGCTTTGAAATCGCAAAAAGGAAAACACCTTTTTGTTGAATCAGGATCTCTGTTGTCAGGTTTCCAAAGTCCAGAGGGATCGCAGATCTCAGGCAAATCGTTTTTAAAAATACGTATCTGGGAAAGGATCGGATCAACCTGCCTTTCTTTTCTTCCAAACTCTGTTCCTCCGAAGCGACAGGAAAAGATATATAAAACAGGACCTTGGCTTGTTAGTAAAAAACAACACCATTCACAAAGGGAATAAAGGTGTTTGTCGTGTTCTCTAACAATTGCTGGGGCTGGGAAAAAAGGAAGAAAGAGTTACAATAGATTATTTTGACATCATTGGTATCCATTTGTTGCAAGATGAATTGCACCTTGAAAGGAGGCATTTTAAAAACGCAACAACTGCGGTGTTGCCATTGAAAATCGTCCCAGAAAGTAGTAAAGTCATGATTCTTTCTCGCCTATAGTCAGGAGGGTTTGAAATGTGGATCATCTCGTTTTAGCCCCGATCCACACGGTTTACAAGAAGACAAGACCGAGGAACTTGCCCCATTTCTGAAAATGCGGCTTTAATTTTAAAATACGTTACGTCCCACCTTCATGCTGCAAAGACAAATAACATCGACCAGTTCTTCAGAGAGATATAGAGTATCCTAAATGCATTTTAAATATAACTTCCCTTTCTTGTTTCCTTTCTTTATTCAGCATTATTTTGGCACCGCTTGTCCCAGAAAGTA
>NW_024813481.1:0-2479 GCF_019175285.1 Sceloporus undulatus
AATAAATAAACAAAAGGTTTGAGAAGGCTTCTCTTGATCCATATTCAGTTTGCAAATATGAATATGTTATACCGTTGACAACCATATAGAACAACTATTGAAGAAAGTGCAAAGGTAGATTTTCTTTTTAAAAAATTACTTAATGTTTCAAATTCAAATATTCCGAACATACATATCAAATTAACAAAATCATCTCCTTTATACAAAACCAATCAGGGGTACAGGTATATGATTAGGAAATATAATACAACTTTGCTCATTCTCATTATATGTATTTATCATATTGTTTTCCATTAAATTTTACTATGGTATGACTCTTTGTTCTGAGATATTATTGTGCTCATATATTCACAACCTCCGTGTTAACATATAACCGAAATTCAACATGTTCCACTACAACAAAATATTATTTGTAGCCCCTGTCTTCTTATTTATCCTCATACTTCACTCACACACTTAGCTAGCTTATTCTATTCTTTTGTTCTATCTTTTGTGCACAAAGTCTTCAAAGGGTTTCCATGAATCATTTTTATATTCCTCATTTTTAGTAGAGCAGTTAATTTATCCATTGTTTTAATTTCTAAGACCTTCTGTATCCAATCGTCTCTATTGGGTACTCTTTTCATTTTCCAGAATTTAGCCAACAGTATTCTGGCCGCTGTTATAAAGTACAGAACAATTTTCCAATATCTTTTCTCCGGCTCATTCCCTAAATAGTTAGTCATATTAAGCAAATATAGTTCTGGAGCCATAATATAATTTACTCCTATGATTTTCCGTATGTTATCATGTATTTTTTCCCAGAAACCCCTAATTTTAGAACATGACCACCACACATGATAATAGCTTCCTTTTACTTTACCACATTTCCAACATTTGTCATTTTTGCTACTGTTAGGCATCTTCGATAGTCTTGATGGCGCCAGGTACCATCTATTTACAACTTTTAAGCTATTTTCTTTGAGGTCTTGGGCAACAGTAAACTTAGCTGATTTTTTCCATGAATTTTCCCAACTTTCTAGCATTATCAGGTGTCCCACATCCCGCACCCACCTTATCATATTAGATGTTATTGTTTCAGATTCAAGCTAGAAGCTTATAAAATTTCGAAATTTTCCCCTTATCCATGTCCCAGAAGTGAAGATTTTCAAGATTATCATGGTTTTGAAATGCCTCTGTGACATGAAAGATCCTGAAGAAATCACAGTGGGCTTCTTCTAATAGTACATTCATCTCAGTTCTACATGATGAATAGACATAGAATCATAGAGTTGGAAGAGAGCTCAAGGGCCATCCAGTCCAACCCCCTTCTGCCATGCAGGAACTCACAATCAAAGCATCCCTGACAGACGGCCACCCAGCCTCTGTTTAAAGACCTCCAAAGAATGAGACACCACCACTCTCTGAGGGAGGCTATTCCACTGTTGAACAACTCTTACTGGCAGGATGTTCCTCCTAATGTTGAGGGGGAATCTCTTTTCCTATGATTTACATGCTGTTACTCCGGGTCCTGTTCTCTGGAGCAGCAGAAAACAAGCTTGCTCCATCCTCAATGTGACATCCCTTCAAATATTTAAACAGAGCTATCATACCACCTCTTAACCACCTCTTCTCCAGACTGAATATACCTAGCTCCCTAGATCCCTTCTCATAGGGCATGGCTGTCAATATCCGTTTTGAATTGTGGTGCCCAGAACTGGACACAATATTCCAGAAAATATTCCAAAGCAGAAGACTGTGGCACTAATCCTTTCCTCAGTCTAAACACTATACTTCTATGATGCAGTCTAGAATAATGTAGGTTTTTATTTAGCTGCCACATCACACTGTTGACTCTTGTTCAACTTGTGATCTACGAGAAGCTTTGATCCCTGTCACATGTACTGTTGTCAAGCCAGGTGTCCACAAAAAAGGAGGATGTTTGACCAAGATTTGGGCCAGACTGCTGGCCTAGTAAAAAGCAGACCATTCTTCACGACTTTGAAAAGAGATAAGGTTGCCACCATAATGACAATCTGAACTCATGAGCCAAAACAGGCACGCAAGATTAATGGGCATCTTCCTTTCTTTATTCAGTTGGAAAGGAAACCTCCCCAAGCACTGCTCAGTTCCCTGCTCCCTTCCTTGTTTAGAGCAGGCTTTCTGGGGAAAGAAAAAACAGAAGAAGAAAAAACTGGAGGGAAACAAGAAAAAACTGAAAAAAGGAAGACAATCAATTATGGAATATTTTATTTTAGCATGATTCAGGAAAAACATAGACAAAAATTGTTCCCCCTTCCACCCCAGTTTTTCCCACAGGGCTTCACATCTCTGATAATAATAATACCTCACCTCAGAATGCCATCTCTGCATCCTCTTTGCTTTCCCTCCAATTGCCACCCCAGAAAGCCTTACATACACATATACATATATAGCAAAGTGTTCACACATTGTATCAATTTGCCAAATTTAAAAGGAAACACATTCGCATATTCTGTCA
>NW_024813482.1:0-2478 GCF_019175285.1 Sceloporus undulatus
TGAACCACTTACTCAGCTGCGGTACCGTCTGGTACATGGTTTTAGGGCTTTGCTGCAAGGCCCGACAGGCCTTGCAGAATTGGTAGCCCCAGGACTTGTAGTGGACAGACTTCATCTGGGAGCGCCAGCGGAAGTAGCTGGCGTACCGCGTAGCATTCTTGTCCAGCGCGTGCAAGAAGGCAGCCAGCTCTTGTGGGCTGAGAAAGTCATCGACGTGTATGAAGGAGTCCGGGGGGGATGTGGCTCTCGTAGTTCTTCCGGGGGGGACCCAGGACGACCGGGACGGCCCCCGAGTGGAAGGCGTTGCGCCAGACCTTCTCGGAGATGTAGTCCTCGTGCTGCGAGTTCTCGAAGGCCAGGTAGAACTTGTAATGGGACAAAGTGGGCAGCAGCTGGTTCCCGGGGAGAGGCCTGTGGCCACGTCCATAGACGTCCACTTGGATGTGCTTCCTCAGCTCCTCGTAGTACCGGACCCGCCCCTGGACATAGTCTGGCTTCCAGTTGCTCACCACCCAGGCCACCAGCTTGGACTTGGGTGGGATGGTGACCTCCTGGGGCCCGGGGAGCATCTCCAGCCAGCCGTATGGGGCATAGATGTCTGAGTCCCTCCGGTAGGACATGGTCAAGTTGAAGAGGTTGTCCATGAAGGCCGGGACCGGGTGTTTGCTGGGGGGCTCCGGACTGTACCAGACCCATCGCTGGATCGGAGACCGTGGGTCAAGGGGCAGCTTCTGGGCGTCCAGGTAGACGTCGTAATGATGGACAAGGACAGCGTCGGCCTTGGGGTACCAACTCCGGTCAACGGTGAACTGGCAATCAGGAATGCCCAGGACCTCAAAGCAGTTTTCTATGGGGACCCGGATCCCGTAGGGCCAAGTCCACAGCAAGATGGTGAGTCTGGAGGATCTCCTCTTGACTAGGGACCCTTCTAATGGCTCTTTTGGGGGGGTGTATGTGGGGGGAACGGAGGGATCTGCCTCCGGGAGGCTTCGGAGATAGGTCAACAAAATGGCAGAGACCATGACTTGGAGGAGGAAGAAGGCAAGAAGTTTCCGCCCGGCTGTGATTTGCCCCTTTGTGGGCTCCATGGAGCAGACTGCAGGAGAAGAGGGGAGAGAAAGTGGGTCAGGCCTTGGAAGTGATGCCACAAAGTGACACAGCGAAGCCTAAAGTAACAATCACATAGGACCTTATCACACATGGGGGGGGGTTTGCAGCTCAGATCCGCAGTCACTCCTGTTCTAGCAATGCAAAGCGTGATGTTTTTCCACACCAGATCCAGAGTCACTCCTCTCTAGCAATGCGGATTGAGGTTAAAACGTGATGTTTTTCCACACCTGGTTGCCTTCCTGTTGCCCTTCTGAAGTGAGGGGCAAGTGAAGTCAGATTCCAAGCAAGTCACATGATGCGAACTCAAGCAAAGGAAAGTGAGTGCACATTGTATTACCACACCAGAGCGTACTGTGAGGGGTCAACGATTCGAATCGGTCCTCTTGCACATGCTCAGTGGGGCTCTGGACACTGTCCTCCTTCCCTGCCCCCTCCTTAGCTGTCATCCTTCATCGGGGTGAAGAAGCAGTCAGGGGATGATGGGATAACTTGCTGGGGGTCCCTGGGGCCAGGAACAGGATGCAGGAGCAGCAGGGATGATGGTTTAGGTGGCAGAGGGGGCAAGGTGGGGATGCAGGAGCAGTCAGAGGATGATAGGTTAGTTGGAGAGGGGGCGAGATGGGGATGCAGGAACAGTCAGAGGATGATGGGTTAGGTGGAGGGGGGGCGAGGTGGGGATGTAGGAGCAGTCAGGGGATGATGGGTTAGGTGGAGAGGGGGTGAGATGGGGATGCAGGAGCAGTCAGGGGATGATGGGTTAGGTGGAGAGGGGGCGAGATGGGGATGCAGGAGCAGTCAGGATGATGAGTTAGGTGTCAGGGTGAAGGAGTGGAGCAGATCGGGGTCTAGGAGGACGCAGGGGACACAGGGGATGATGGGATCGGCTGGTTGGCAGAGAGGAGGAGACGGCATGAAGGAGGAGGAGGAGAGGGATGACGGAGCAGGACGCAGGGGCCAAGGGGGGTGGCATCGGAGTGCTTTTCCACACCAGATCAAATTGCAGTGCAATCGAAGGCAGCCTGGAAGCGAATTCTCTGAAGTCACTTTTTTCCCGTTTTTACCAAAATGAGGGGTGACTTCAGAAATGCTACTGAAGCACTTCGCAATGGCGTCTGATAAAACAGTCACTTTATGACATGAAACCGCATCATTGGAAGTGCAATCACTTCGGAAGTGAGCTGGAACTGAGCCACAAAACCACCCAAAAGCTCAATATGATATACTCCATAATTTGGTGGTTTGAGCATTGGACTCTGGAGATCAGGGTTCGAATCCCTGCTTGGCCATGGGAACCCACTGAGTAGCTATGTCAGCGCCAGAGGAAGGGAATGGCGGCGAGGCCTCCCTGAAGAAATATTGCCAAAAAAA
>NW_024813483.1:0-2478 GCF_019175285.1 Sceloporus undulatus
TATTTTGGGGGAAGGCCAAATGCACACACATGCACACAGAGAATTAGCTAACAAAGGTGGGAGTGGTGAATAAACGTAAGACTTTGCTAATGGTAATATGTTGCCTGGATGGATCTCAATCCCAGTTGCTGAGAATCCGGAATGGGGAGAGAAGTCAGTAGCTCCCATGGCAAGTGGGGTTGGGTATTGAGGTGCTTAGCCATGTAAACTGACAGAGGACCCTATTGCATGGGATAAAAAAACCAGCTTAAATTTTCTGAATTGAATTCTGATTCGGGCTGCATCCGGGTCCTATCATATGTAAATCTCTGCTGACTCCACCAGCCAAATCCATCCTGGATTCAGCCCGAATCCCCGCAGCACTTCAGCAGCCATGTTTTAATGTTGGAAGCTTCCGCTTAAAAAAAAAGGGGGGGGTGGCTGAGCATGCCTCGGACCCAGGCTACATCTGGGATGGATTTGGCCAATAGATTCAGTAGTGATTTACATATGATTGGACCCGGACATAGCCCGAATTAAAATTCTCTTTGGGAAAGGTAACCTGGCTTTCTTACCCCATGCAATAGGGAGCAGAGTGTCTGCCTACAACTGAACTGAGGCTGGAGAACAGCCACTAGGAGCAGATATTTATGCTGTAATTGTTGCTTAGTGGCAGAAACTGAGGTTACGAAAAGGTTTAAATTGCTTTAGAATGTTTCCTGGGTGAGGAAAGAATGGTCTGAAACCAAATTTAATGCAATGAGGGCTTAGTTTAACCTCTCCCCATTTACTGTGACTTACTTCTCTCTGTCCACCAATTCTTCTCTTAAATTAATGAGAAGAATTAAATTATATTTAATTGAAATTATATTCTGGCCTCAAAAAGAAGAACCTTCCCTCTGCCCCAACTGTCAGACCTTGGAAGGAGTGAAAAAGACAGGCCCAGTTTCCATCAGGCCTAACTGTGAATTTTACTGTAACTCACGTCGCTCTGTTTTATTTTACTGTATTGTATTTATATTTATATTTGTATTTTATTTTATTATCTTTATTTTTATTGTTGTAACCCACCCAGATTCCTTGTGATTGGGCAGGCTATAAATAAATCATCATCATCATCATCATCATCATCATCATCATTATTGGTGCAAGTAACTCAGACAAAAGGGATTAGCACACCGATTCTCAGAGCCTTTTTCTGACTATTTCCTTCCAGTCCCATTCCTTAGCCATAATCTCTTCACCCTCTAGACATAAATGGATCATGCAGCTAAATCTACTCATTTTCTCAAGGCAGGTTCTCTTACAATCTCTTCTTTTCTACCTCCTATGAGTAGGGATTCATACCTGCAAAAACGCTAAATTCAGGGCACCCACTCCAACTTTATTAATTTTATATCAAATAGGGAAGGGTTAACAGGTGACTAAATCTTGGGGTAACACATTCCTCTCTTAATTCTGAGAGTCACTCTTGTCTGTCATTGTCTTGATGTATTTTTCACTTAAACTTGTACGCCGCTTTGATCAAAAATTGGAAAAGCAGGATATAAATAAACTTATTATTATTATTATTTTATTATTTTTTTCCAGAAGAACATTTCAGTCTTGCGAGAGCCATCCTCATGTGAGATGCCACCTAAATGCCAGCACTGTGGGAAATGTTTTTCTCAGAGGTCACACCTAGTGATACATCAGAAAGTCCACACAGGAGAGAAGCCATACAAATGCCAGCATTGTGGGAAATGCTTCTCTCGGAAGACACACCTAGTGAGACATCAGAGTGTCCACACAGGAGAGAAGCCATACAAATGCCAGGATTGTAGGAAAGGTTTCTCTCAGAGGTCAGACCTAATGAAACATCAGAGAGTCCACACAGGAGAGAAGCCATACAAATGTCGGCATTGTGGGAAAGGTTTTTCTTCAAAGTCATACCTAGTATCACATCAGAGAGTCCACACAGGAGAGAAGCCATTCAAATGCCAGCATTGCGGGAAATGCTTCTCTCAGAAGTCAGTCCTAGTGAAACATCAGAGAGTCCACACAGGAGAGAAGCCATTCAAATGCCAGCATTGCGGGAAATGCTTCTCTCAGAAGTCAGACCTAGTGAAACATCAGAGAGTCCACACAGGAGAGAAGCCATACAAATGCCAGCATTGTGGGAAATGTTTCTCTTCGAAGTCAAACTTAGTGATACATCAGAGAGTCCATGCAGGAGAAAAACCACATAAATGCCAGCAGTGAACTAACACTGTTTTTGTTAAGAAGTATTACAATAAAAATATTTTCAATGCATTGGTGATAAGAGAAAGCCCTTGTGATTTTGTTTGTAAAGGTTTTCTGTTCATAAAGTTATTGATTTTTGTGTGTTGTTGTGTTGTTGTTGTTTTTATTTTATTTTTTATAGAATTCTAGAATAAGAATGGACCAAAGGACCCATGTAGTCCAACCCCCGACACACAGGATGACAAAGCATGGATTTATTGGATTCTGGCTCTGTAA
>NW_024813484.1:0-2478 GCF_019175285.1 Sceloporus undulatus
ACCATTTTGTTGTGCCATTATATTTAATGGGACTTGAGCATCCACAGATTTTGTTATCTGTTTCTAAAGGGTATTTTTAAAAATTTGCTGTTCGCTGCCTCCAGCCCTTTATATCAGAGAAAGACAGGATATTCGTAAATAATAATATCATTACATTATGTTATATTATAGTAATATATATCATATCACAATATTATATTATTGTTACACCATTTAATGTTTTAAATAATAAAGAATCAAATGCCATATCCAACAAACAATTGCACAAGAGAGGAAAAAGCTCTAGAAATTTGCCTGATATTCTGAAGCCAAATGCAATGTAAATCTTCAACAAACCCATTAGACTCACCTCCAGAAAACTTGCCACATACTGAAGAAAATATATTCCGCAATCCCAGGAACCGTCTTGCCTTTGGCACGTTTACACTGAAATCCTTCATTACTGTTTGGAAAAACTTCGTTTGCTACCTTTTTTCATTTCCGACTCCACTTCCAAGTATCTGTAATACAAGAGTGAGTCCCAGAATAATGTTTTTTATAAGAACTCTGTTTTAGTTATAAACAATTCTAAATTAGATGTTAAATACTCACTCCCTGAATGTTTTAATGACATGTGATACTGATTTGTATATTGATTTGTACCCAATGAATCCATCAGAAGAATACAAGGCTTACAAGAAAAAACAAATTGGGAAACAGGATTAAAGAAACACTTTAGAGGATAGAGAGGAAATACGCAAATTAGATGAGTGATAGGAAATAAGAGATCAGAACGTATTCCTTATGACCCTTTGTAGAATAGTGTTTATTATGCCTACAGTCTTCTAGACTGAACAGCCAGATATGGGAGTTAGATATGGAAATATTTATTTACGTACCCATCAAATCTAAAACTGGGTTCTTGTCTGAAGCTCTAAACCCATGTGGGACTTTGCTTTCATTGAGTTCTGTACAAATGGAAATTAAAGTGAGATTGTACATATGCTTAAATACAGATAGTGTGAAAGCCATTTACACACCCTTCTGAATATTGTGTCCAGTTCTGGGCACCACAATTTACAAAAGACGTTGAAAAACTGGAGCATGTCTAAAGGAGGGCGACTAAAATGGTGAAGGATCTGGAAACCATATCCTATGAGGAGAGACTCAGGAAGCTGGGGATGTTTAGCCTGGAGAAAAGAAGGTTAAGAAGTGATATGATAGACCTGTTTAAATACTTGAAGGGATGCCGTATTGAGGAGGAAGCAAGCTTGTTTTCTGCTGCTCCAGAGACTAGGACCCGGAGCAATGGATGCAAGCTACAGCAAAAGATATTCCAGCTCAACATTAGGAGGAACTTCGTGAAAGAAAGGGATGTTTGACAGTGGAACAAACTCCCTCGGAGTGTAGTGGAGTCTCCTTCCTTTGAGGCCTTCAAACAGAGTCTGGATGTCCATCTGTCAGGGATGCTTTGAGATTTCCTGCATGGCAGAATGGGGTTGGACTGGATGGCCCTTGAGGTCTCTTCCAACTCGATGATTGCATGTTACATTATTGTATTGTAATATTATAAAATATTACACACATACTTTGGCCCTTCACTTTCATGGAGGTTGGTGTGTAGATATTTTCAGACCCCCTTCCCCCCAAAATGTATTTAACACAGAGAGAAGGTGAGAGAGAAAGCTATAGAAAGTTAGCACTGAGACTTTATTTGGCTAGTTATTTCTCAACTCAACATCTTAATTCTACAATGCATCTGCCATATTTATAGGATACTATCAATATATTACATTAAAAAAACCATAATGTTTAGTGGACTTCAGATGACACTGCCCTAATTCTGTATTACAATGATCATTTACAAGGCTGTCACTATCATTCCTATTGTCCTAAAAGGAAGAAAACAAAACACCAAGGTTATTTGAGAAGAGATTTCCTAAGATTTCCCACTATCACAGAACAGGGAATTCCCTTCTGGCCAGAGTCAGAACATGTATAAGACATCTCAACATACTGACAACTACAGTCCTGTCAAAGTAATATTCATCTGCATATCATCAGGTTGCTAGCACTGAGAACACATGCAAGGGAGAAGGATTTCACCTGTGCAGATGCATCTTCCTGGTAGCATGGATGGGCCCCCATTGGGGGCAATGCAATGGGGGATTGCATGGGAGCAGGGCCTTCTCTGCTGGGGCTCCCTCTTTTCAGATCCCTTCCTCTTGGGCATCCGACTGGCAACAACGCTGGTTTCTTTTTGTTACCAAGGCAAGACATGCTTTTGAATTAAAGACTTTGGACTTAATTACTTTAATTGTGCAAGCACATGATTTTTAATTGTTATAACCTTTTAAGCTGTTTTCCCATGTTGGATGTGATGTACTTTTATCCTATTTAAGTTCCTTCATTCTTTGAATCTCTCTGACACAGAAACCTGGGCCAGCAGCAAGAACCCCAAGAAGAGCCCAGACAGAGAAGGAACGCTGCTCCAGTGGC
>NW_024813485.1:0-2478 GCF_019175285.1 Sceloporus undulatus
TCAGAAAGAGTGGTGAGTCCTTTCTCATCCTACCAAGCAAGATGTTCAGGCTACAAAAGCATCCTAATGGAGATGGAAACCATCACAGTGAGTGGATACAGCATGTCCTTTTCCTGGACTTTGGCCAGTTCTGTGGAGCAGCTTCCATGGCTCACTGTCTGCCATATTTGTTGTTGTTGTGCTGCTGCTGCTGCTGCTATTATTCCTCATTAGGCTGTTTTGTCATTATTAGCCCAAGCTTACTGAGCAAACTTCATGGTTTAATACTAGTTCTCCACCTGGACCTAGCCCACACCTTTAAGCAATGCATTGCACTAGCTCTGAAGATGGCATTTTCCCCCCATGTTGTATCAGTGTATACATTAGAAGAGATATCATACAAAGAAAAGCAGTGGCAAATTCTGCTCCAAGGGGCAAATGGGCCTTGCCTTTTCTTTTAGTACCATGTTCTTTTGGGAGGTACCTATGGGCCACATGCTGGGAATAGGCTGGAACCAAAGATGGTGGGCCCAAGCTAGAGTCATAGAATCATAGACTGATACAGTTGGAAGAGACCCCAAGGGCCATCCAGTCCAACCCCATTCTGCCATGCAGGAACTCCCAGTCAAAAGCATCCCTGAGAGATGGCCACCCAACCTCTGTTTAAAGACATCCAAGGAGGGAGACTGGAGTGTGTTCCTCTGTTGAACAGCCCTTACTGTCAGGAAGTTCCTCCTAATGTTGAGCTGAAGTCTGTTTTCCTGGAGCTTGCATCCATTGTTCTGTGTCCTTTTCTCTGGAGCAGTAGAAAACAAACTTGCTCCCTCCTCAATATGACCTCCCTTCAAATATTTAAACATGGCTATCATGTAACCTCTTAACTTTCTCTCCAGGCTAAACATCCCCAGTCGTTCCTCATAAGGCATGGTTTCAAGACCCTTTCCCCATTTTAGTCGCCCTCCTTTGGACACGCTCCAGTTTCTCAATGTATCTTTTCCTAATGCCACCACAGTCTCTGGGTGTGTGTCTTTCTGCCATGCTGTTAGTGGCTCTGTCTTGATTCCCTCCTTCTTCCTGCTCAGTAAGTTGTAGGAAGAACCGGTGTGTCTTGCAAAGAATCTTTACTCTCCTTCCATCAGCCCATCCATTTTGACTTTCCACCCACATTCCTTTCCTCATTTCCAGAAGTTTCTCTTCTCTTACTTCTAGTACTCCATCTAATGTGGCTTTTCTCTATAGTTTTATCTTCTCCTACTCTCTATCTTTCTGTCTTCATTCACCTGCACAACATTGGTTCAAGGGCTCCGTGAGGCTTTGGGACTGCACATTGCTCACCTCTATTCTGCATGCTTCAAATACAAGTTTTTATTGGGGGTGGTACACATGACCAGTGGAAATGAGACTTAAAGAAGAATGAAATGTACAGGCCAAGGTTACAAGACACTCATCTCTAGAGAGGCTAGGGATAGTTTACAATATTAGCTGATAGCTGTTATCACAGGCCTCAAGCAGATGACTTATCCACTGGTGACACCCACAATTTTGTAGCTGGCACTGCCAGAGACTGAATGGGAAACTCAAGTTCTACAGCTAATTTAACGCCATTTCCCCAAAAGGAGGGCAGCAGAGGTATGCTTAGCTTAGCCAAGACAAGACAGTTCTCTGTATCTTCTAGAATGAGCTACCCCAAATTCAGATGCATTGGGCTACAGTCCCCATCATCCCTAGACAACAGGGTCAACTTGTCCTAGTACTTAAAAAGGAGGGAAGAAGGGGTGGGAAGTAAAAAGGAAACATGGCAGCACCTCTAAGACTATTTTCACATGACCTTCGTACTTCTTTGGAGGAAGTACTGACTGGCATTGAGGCCTCCGGTATAAAGCATATTTATATAGTTGTGGAAGTGGGATAGAATGTGCTAGGACCCAGAAAGATGCAAATCATGGCCTTTGTCCTTAATTTTCAAAGAGATACATAAAGTGATACAGATCTTTCACATCTTTATAGAGGTCAATTAGTGTTGATATGTGAAAATAATAAATCTGCTTACCAGATCTGCAGGGCTCAGATCCTCTCTGAGAAGCTTCTTTTTGTTCTATGTACAGTAGCGATGCCCCATGTGTATGTCGTGTATCATGAAGCCTTTGTCCTTATTTATACCTCTGCTAACTGACTGGAATTTGTGAATATAATTCATTTCAGCAATTTCTCTTTCGAGTCTTCCCTTGTGATTTCCTTGTTCAAGGATCGCAATCATTACTGCGTGTCCTGGAAGACTGAAATGTTCTGCAATTCATTTTTGAGTATTGCCTTTCTAATTTGTGTCCATTATTCCTGTTGCATAGACACTGGGCTGTTTGTCCAGTGGAGATGGTAGAGGAGCATTGTTGGCACACGATGGCATCAATCACATTGGAGTATAGCACTTTTAGCACTATACATTTCTATGCCACTTAATAGTGAACTCAGCACACTCTAAGCAGTTTACAATGTGTTAGC
>NW_024813486.1:0-2478 GCF_019175285.1 Sceloporus undulatus
GCAGTACATGCAAAAGGGATCTGGAGTCCTAGCAGACCACAAGTGGAACATGAGTCAAGACTTGCAGGTGAATGTTAGCAAAGGCAATGCTCAGAAGGAGCCCAGGCCTGGCAGGGAGGCCAGGGAAACGTCAGGGACGGCTATGTTCAGAGCAAGAGGAGAGCAAGGAAATGGCCGGCCGTTGGGCGGAGAAGGGACAGAGAGGAGGCTGTTCAGCAGCCACTTTGCCTCCGCTTTCTCCCAAAAGGAAAGCAGCATTCTAAGGGCTGGAAACAGAACCAACCATGGAGTACCAGGACTACAGCTCAGAATAGGCAAAGAGGGAGTAAATGGACACCCAGCTGCTCTAAGGGAACCCAAGCCTCCAGGGCCGGATGAGCTGCGCCCAAGAGCCCTAAAGGGACTACTTGCAGGTCTCACCTGATAGCAAAGGTCCACTAGCTGTGAGAATGGCTGGAGGACAGGAGTGGCCCCAGCAGACGAGAGGAGGGCAGCCCTGTTCCCTTTGCCCAAAGTATGGACTAGGCACCGAGACATTGGTTCCAGGAAGCTTCTGGAACAGGTCACTAAACCATCGGTCTCTGCACACTTAGAAGGGAAACTGCCATTACAAGGAGCCAGCGAAGCTCCGTCAGAAACAAGTCTCCAGAGAGACTTACACTTTGTAGGGAAGTGTTGTGGCTGCAGCAGTTCATGATCTCAGGGAGGCTGTTGGCAAGATCCTCCTCAATAGCCTTGCAGACAAGCTGAATAGGGCTCATGCAGCACTACTAGTAGGTGGGTGTGCAAGCGGTTGGCTGGTCGGACCCAAAGGGCGGTGACCAGAGGGTTACGCTGCACTGCTAGTAGGTGGGTGTGCAACCGGTTGGCCAGCTGGACCCAAAGGGTGGTGACCAGAGGGTCACGCAGCACTACTAGTAGGTGGGTGTGCAACCGGTTGGCCAGCCGGTCCCAAAGGGCGGTGACCAGAGGATTACGCAGCACTACTATTAGGCGGGTGTATTGCACTTCAGCCCCCCCTGCCCCCCAACCTTTGGGGTGTTTTGCCCGACTTCATTCCTGACCTGCAGAGTGACTTGTGGGGCTGTGCGCACCAGCCGCGCAGTGAGAACAGATGGCAATAGGGCCACATGGCACCAGGGGCCACAAATGGCATGTGTCCTGCCTCAAGGGCTCCTGGCGACTCCTCCATGGATGAAGCCAAAAGGAACACATGCAATACACACAGGTGGTTCACTTCTCTTTATTCATGCGCTGCCCACCTGATTCAATGCCCGGTGGGAAACTGAGCTCAGAGCCCTAAGGATTACGTTTAAACACACACAAGGCCCGAGGTGAGCTAGGTGTGGCTGGGCTGCAGAGGAGCCTGGCCTTTCCCAGGCAGCCCTTTCCAGGCCCTTCTCCCTCTCTTCCTGGGAAGGAGAGCATCACCTGCAGCCTCCGCTCTCCCGAAGCAGCCGCCTCATTTCCTGCAAGGGATCAAGCGCTGAGCCCACGCTCCTGGGAGGCAAAGCCTGCGCCAAGTTTCTTCATGACGGCTCCGTGGCTGAGGCTCGGCTGCAAACGCTTCACAGAGCTGTAGTTCTCTTTCACGTACTTTGCAAATGGAGTCAGAGGCCTCTCAGCCGATGTGCCATCCTTCTGCATGGGCTGGCGCAGCACCAGCTGACCCTGGCAAAGAGCGCAGACAAAGTGTTGTGTGTCCAAGGACTTGGAGTGGCGCCCGATGATCCTGGAAAGCAAAGCACAAGGCTCTGGCTGACTCCCCCCAATGCAGGCAAGAGGGGCAACCGAACCCCCAGCGCTCCCAACACCCATCAGGATGGCAACAAGCCTCTAGCCAAGCTACAGCCAAGAGAAGTCACACAAGGAAGACCCATTAGCATTCCTAGCAGAGCCCTCCAGCGGTTGCTGAAGCACACCTGCAGCAGCCCAAGCAGCAGGGTCCACTCTCAGGGATGCTGGGAGCTGCAGTTCAATGATACTCAGAGGACCAGGCTGCTACCAACCCACCCTTGGAGGTCACAGAAACAAGCTCCCTTCCACTTCCTAGGAGAGGAAGAGGCAGGGGCCGAGGGCATTTTCTCCCCCCGCCACTTACGTCTTCCGGCACCAAACGCACTCATAGGTAAACTTGTACTTGATCTCGTAGTCGTGGCACCGTGACACCACAGGGAGCTCCGGGTGAACCATGGCAGCCTTCTTGGCATACAAGTTCCAAAAGCGGCCGTGCCCATCCCGAACCCCATGGATCAGCCATGTCGCTGCGTGGCAGAGTTCGTGGATCAGAGTGTCCCGCAGGCGATCTAAGGCAGAGATAAAGTCACTTCAGGAGTCACAAAAGGAAGGGATGCCAGCCAGGGACTCCTAGGGCAAGGTGCCAGTTCGGCTCTAGTATGGCATGAGCTATTTGGCCTCCACTGGCCATGAAGCTGCTCTGAACAAAACCAAGGCTGCACAAAGGCAGCCCACATGCAG
>NW_024813487.1:0-2478 GCF_019175285.1 Sceloporus undulatus
TAGTGTTTGACCATCTGTACTGTATAGGGAGCTTTGGATCTGATACGTAGGTCCAAACACTGCTTTAAGAGCTTCGTAAAATCCTCTGGAATCACCCAAATCTGCACAACATTGTGTCTTTTCTGCTAAACTGATCCACCACTTGTTCTGAAGGTCTCTGAGTTTTTGTTGGAGTTGACTACATGCGAGGCGAAAGGCTGCTTTTTTACATTGCAGGATGGCTGGGTGAGGTGTGCCTGGTGAGCAGTTCTCTTCTTTGCCAACAGCTCCTGGATCTCTTGGTTGTTTTCATCAAACCAGTCTTGATTTTTCTTGAATGAGAATCCTAAGGATTCTTCTGCAGATTGCAGGATGCTATTTTTGATATGTGGCCAAAGCGCTGTAGGAGAAGGGTCTATAGGATGGTCTTCACGTTTCGTTTGCAAATTTGCCTGGAAGTTGTCTCTCATGGCAGCTTGTTGAAGATTGTTGACTTGGAGTCTCATCTTTAGGATGCCACCCCTCTTAGGTTTAAACTTAAAATGAAGATTTAGTTTACATCTTACGAGGCAATGATGTTTGACATTCTGCACTGGGCATCACTCGGGTATGACGGACATCGCGAATATTTCTCTGGCGCACTAGGATATAGTCAATGAGATGCCAGTGTTTGGATTGGGGATGCATCCAGGTTGTCTTCAAGCTATCTTTCTGCTGAAAGATGGTGTTTGTAATAGTCAGCTGCTGTTCTGCACAAAACTCTAGCAGGAGGCGTCCGTTATCATTACAGTTTCCAACACCATGCTTGCCTAAAACACCTTTCCAGGCTTCGAAGTTCTTTCCTACTCTGGCATTGAAGTCACCAAGGATAATGATTTTGTCTTCTGCAGGGACTTTTTGTATAAGGTGGCATCGGTCTCAGTAGAATTTGTCTTTCTCTACAGGGTCAGCTTACATAGTTGGGGCATATATACTGAAGAGAACAACATGTGGGAGGTGTAAGGAGATAATGTGATCAGTGTCCTGTTGGCAAGGTTTAGAGTTTGGAGGCAATGGAGTTTTTGATCATAAAGCCTACACCTGAAAAATGTTTTTTCAGTTTTGGGTTTGCCAGATCAGTAGTGTGTGTAGCCAGCACCGAGTTCTTTAAGGCTGCCTTCCTCGTGCAGACGAACTTCACTAAGAGCAGTGATGTCAATGTTAAGTCATGACAGTTCATGGGCTAATAGAGCAGAACGATGCTCAGGACATCCACTATCTGCAGAATCTTGCATGGTTCTGATGTTCCAGCATGCAAGCATTAGTCTATTTGCACCTTTGGAGGCTGGTGTGTGCCCTTGTTTCTTTGTCTTTGTTTGACCGCATCAGAAGATGCCAGTTGGCCGCGGCTAGCCAACCGGGTAGATGGGGATGAGCTTTCGTTAGGCCACCTTTTCTAGGCCCCTCTCCATATGGTGCAAGCAGTGCTCTCCTTAAAAAAGGCTGCTTGGTCATTCAGGATGCTGCCGAACAAGACTGTCACCCCCTGGGTCATTCTCAAGCGACCAAAGTCTTGAACCGCCTGCACGCAGGGTTGGGTCTGTGGCTTCCAGTGCATCTTTACACCTGCCATTTCATCCCTTGCCTATCACTACAGGGCTTTTTCGGAAGTTGGATGTATCCTTCAAGCCTGTGCAATGGATTTTTCTGGTGGAGTGCAGCATGCACAGAACTGGCCTCACCCTTTAAACCAGAGGTTCATCTGCTGAGGCCTTGACAAGCATGGATGGTGGCAGCGAGGTCCTCGGGTCGTAGGTTTGATTAGAGTTTCCTTGTCTTAGATGGTTGACTTTACGGGGTTAGACGTGCACCATCTGCCCGGGTTTGGGATTAGTTTTCCTTCTCCTAGGATGGTTGCCATAAGGCTAGAGTGCCCATCCTGCCCTTAGTCAGACCCTTCGGTTGTGACCTGTCTGGCATGGGAGGTCCTACCGGTGGTTATTATACCACCGCCAGCATACCACCACTAGTATACACTGCCATATAGATCTGACATAACAAACAACTTTAGCATTATTTTGCCAAAACTTTATAATCTGAAAGTAACAATAGAGGTTTACCATGCTTCCTTCATCATCTTTCCATTCCTAATGAAAAGTACGCATATCCAGGTAGATTTATTTTTAATCAAAAATGCTCTCTATTGAAAGAGAAATAGGTCACTTTATGAAAATATATAACCAATTATGGCTTCTCTGATGCACTATAACACTACCAGAATAAAATGATTAAGGCAAATGTTCTACAACCTTAATGTAGTCTGCTTTCATTTAATGAGCAACAGCTTGTTCAAGCCTCAACACAGACATGGAGGACAGAGAAGCTAAAAGGAGAAGGGTCACTTGGTATGAAGCTGGAGGCTTTCACAGACAGAATCCATAATTATTTGTGGGGTTTTGGGGCTATATGGCCATGTTCTGGAAGAGTTTATTCCTGATGTTTCACCAGCATCTGTGGCTG
>NW_024813488.1:0-2478 GCF_019175285.1 Sceloporus undulatus
ATGAGTGAAAGAGATCTAGGAATCCAAATAGACCACAAGTTGAAAATAAGTCAACAGTGCAACGCAGCAGCTAAAAAGGCCAATGCAATTTTAGGCTGCATCAATAAAAGTATAGTGTCTAGATCAAGGGAAGTAATAGTGCCACTCTATTCTGCTTTGGTCAGGACCGACCTGGACTATTGTGTCCAGTTCTGGGCACCACAGTTTAAAAAGGATGTGGAGAAACTAGAGCATGTCCAAAGGACAGCGACTAAAATGGTGAAGGATCTGGAAGCCATGCACTACGAGGAATGACTTAGGGAGCTGGGGATGTTTAGCCTAGAGAAGAGAAGGTTAAGTGGTGAAATGATAGCCCTGTTTAATTATTTGAAGGGATGTCATGTTGAGGAGAGACCAAGCTTGTTTTCTGCTGCTCCAGAGACAGGGACCCGGAACAATGGATGCAAGTTCCAGGAAAAGAGATTGCAGCTCAACATTAGGAGGGACTTCCTGAGAGTAAGGGCTGTTCGACAGTGGAACAAACTCCCCTGGAGTGTAGTGGAGTCTCCCTCCTTGGAGGTCTTCAAGCAGAGGCTGGATGGCCATCTGCTGGGCATGCTTTGATTTGGATTTCCTGCATGGCAGGGGGTTAGACTCTTGCGGTCTCTTTCAACTCTATTATTCTATGATTCTATCTTGAAATAATTATGATAATTATGAGTCAGTCTACTGTTTTAAGTCTATATTTCTCAAATTTATTTTGGACAATTTTTACCCTCAAGGTTTAGGATTTCATTTTATGAACTAATGTTTACTCTTATTGCTAGAATGCAGTTTACTTATTGTGATGCTTTGTAATACTTGTTTTTTACTTTGTTTTTTTTTAAGCTGGACATGTGCCGTAATAAATTATTCATTTATTCATTTGTATTATTTTGTAACTCAAGATAAAGAACCTCCATGGACTTGAATGAAATCTACTGTGTCGGTGACTTATTTTTAAGTGTGGACAGTGGTCTGTGTAGTGCCAGTACCTATATCTAGATATTTGCTTCCATACTACTCTGCCATGTTATTGTTGAGCTGCATCTGGGAGTGTCACCCTCAGATTGTAGTGTACATTGGATTGTGAATGCAATCGAAATTCAGAGCCAAGAAGGAACTGAGAGGCAGTGTGATCTTTGTCTGAGGTATTTGCATCAAACACACACTGCATTCAATTCGTGTTCATGTCATGCTTTCCCCACCCAGGAAAGAGCTATAAACCTTTCCAAACCCTCAGTTTCTGCCCCAAGCATCAATTTCAGTATAAATATCAGGCCCAACTTGCTGTTCTTCAGTGTCAGTCCAGTTACAGACAGACACTCTGTTTGTTTTCTTGGCTAAGCACCTCAATGCACTCACCAACCCCAATTGTCGCAGGAACTACTGACCTCTCCCTATTCCAAATCCTCAACAATTGGAATAAAGCTCTGGATAGGTAATAGATACCTTTAACAAAGCCTTACATCTATTCACCACTCCCACCTTTGCTACCTAGATCTTGTGTGTGAGCATGAACACATATATATAATATGTGTGTCTGTGTATTTTGCTTTCCCCCTAAATAAATAATATAACTTTATTAGGGCCATTTGGCCAGCACAATTACAAAATTCCAATTAAAAACACAACATAGGTTCATGTACAGGCAGATTGGAGAGTATAAACAAATGATAGTTTATAAAAAGTAAGGATAAAAAGTAAGGATAGGGCTGCACGATCAGGTAAACACACAACGAGTAGGCTGCCATCACCTCACAAACAGCTCTATCATATTGTGTAATAGAGCACCACATTCAAGACATATTAGTTCAAAACCACAGTCATATCCCCTGTCCAAGCAAGAGCTAAACTACAAAGTGCCATTAATCAGATGCAACTGATTGGGGTAACTTTATTAGACTTTAGTCCCCAACTAGGTTAGTTTGATGGTATGGTAAAATACGACCATACCTCCTCCTTTTTTACCGTTAAATCAAGCCATCTATACAGATTTTGAGATTATATTATATTACGTCTGTTTAACAAACTGTTTACGATTTGCAATAGCAGCTGCAAAGAATTGTGCAACTGCTTGTGTTATAACTTCCTTCTGATCTGCAAGTAGAAAATTGGTATAAAATTTCTCCTGTCTGCCTGGAAACTGCAACACAATTGATGTTATATATAAAGCACGTATTTCTGTATACAAAGAACAGCCAAAGAGAACATGATTATTATGTTCGATTTCCTCAGAGCCACAAGGACAGTATCTGTGTTTGTAAGGGATCTTTTTAAATCTGCCCTCCAGGACTGCTGATGGTAAGATGTTAAACCTTGCTGACATGAAAGCTCTTCTGAATTTCGGGACATTCAAATTCTCAAAATATTTCACATATTTGCCAGGTCTACTGGATTCCCTAACAAGATATAAAGTTAGTTGGCTTATATGAGTCTGGAAATCAATATCCTTGATGC
>NW_024813489.1:0-2478 GCF_019175285.1 Sceloporus undulatus
TGTTTTTTATTTATACTCTGGAAAATCTTGTCTATAGCATTTTTCCAGTAGACTGGAAAAATCACAGCAGACTGAAAATAAACATTGTCTCTATCTTCAGTCTGTCTTCCAGTCTGCTGGGACTTCTCCTAGTCTCCAGGAGTTCTCAAAAATCATTGCCAATGGCTCTGAGATTACATTTGCAAGTTCTTTTAATAACCTTGGATGTAGTTCCTCTGGTCCTGGAGACTTAAATTTATTTAGATTAACCATGTATTCCTGTACTATCTATTTACTTATTCTGTGCTGCATTTCCCCTATTGTGTCATCTGCTCCATTTTCCTCAGGTTGAGCACCCTTTTCCTTTTGTGAGAAGACTGGGGCAAAGAAGGGGTTGAGTAGTTCTGCCTTTTCTCTGTTCCCCATCCCGGCTTCATCCCTTTTCACTTGCTGCCCCTCACTCCTGGAACCTCCTTCCCCTACTAACATGGCTCATCACTTCTTTGACCAGTTTGAAAACTGAGTTGAAGACTATCCTGTTCAGAGAAGCGTTCCTAGGCATTGCGTGATTGTTATTTTATATTTTTAATTTGTTGCCTGCCCTATTTTATTCCTGTATTATTATGTATTATTTTCTATGTATTATGCTATTATTTCATAGAATGCACGCCATAGGCAGGATTATTTTTATCTATTTTACTGATTGTATGTACAGCACTGTGTAAATCTACAGTGCTATATAAATAAAGCATACTAATAATAACCCTGTTAGCAATTTTTCATGCTTTATTGTCTCTGGTTTTGATTGTACGTTTGATGTTCTGCCCTTTGGTAAAAAGGCCATTATAAATAAATGCGATTGTTATCTTCCCTTTTGCTTACTCTTCGGGACTCTAAATGTTCTAGGACTATTCCATCCAGGCTCCTCATCATGCAAGTACTTATCAATGACCCACCAAGGTCATTATCTTGATACCACTTACTTAACCAAATACCACTCACAGAAGCTTATTCTGCCTCAGCTTTCATTCGAACATTGTCCAATCGCAAAGACTTTTTCATATGTGAGTGATGCTGGGCTTGATTGTAAGGCCATGTGTACTGGGAGGTTTGACATACCCCTTCCTAATGGTATATTCCATATTCCCTTTTCATATAATCTATAATCACACAATTTGAGAAAATAAAAAAAAATCTGTTCATTTGGGAAATATTTATTTATCTACAACAGTGAAAAAAGTTTTTATTTTCTATGAATGCAACTTCTGATAGTATTTTGTAAGCACCTTCAGCCACCTGGAACATAATTATTTACTAGATCACAAACAAGGTTAAATTATTTCTGAAGCCTCCAGAAGTACACATCTGAACTAGGAAAACCCGTAACAGGTTGGATTTTCTCCATACTCATAACAGCTTCTGGATTTCAGGACAATTTTCCAGGGTACAGTTTTCCTTTCCTGTATGATTGTTGGGGAAGAAAAGTAGGAATTCAGAAGACTAGCCTGGAGAAGAGAAGGTTAAGAGGTGATATGATAGCTCTGTTTAAATATTTGAAGGGATATCATATTGAGGATGGAGCAAGCTTGTTTTCTGCTGCTCCCGAGAACAGGACCAGGAACAAAGGATGCAAGCTACAGGAAAAGAGATTCCACCTAAACATTAGGAGGAATTCCTGACAGTAAGAAATGTTCCGACAGTGAATCACACTCCCTCAGAGAGAATCTCCCTCAAAGAGAGTTCTTCTTTTAAGGTCTTTAAATAGAGGATGAATGGCCATCTTTCAGGGTGCTTTGATTGTGAGTTCCTGCATGGCAGGGGGGTTGGACTGGATGACCCTTGTGATCTCTTCCAACTCTATGATTCTATTATTCTATGACTATGTTTTGGAATGGTTTTGTGATTTTCCCACTCCATGCAAGGCTTTCAGGCATGATTTTAATGTTAGGTTTACCCTTTCTGTATAATGAATTCACACTGTGGCGCAATGATATGCCAGTTGAAAGGAATGTGGGATCTAGTCACCTATTGTGACCCCTTTGCTCTACCTTTTGTAGCTCTCTCTATCACCAGTCCCAATGGGGATGAGTTGCCACTGAGCTGTAGTACCTAGACTCCACTTATCAATTATCCAAATGAAGTAAGGGATGTTGAGGAAAAGGCTAAAAGAGAAATAAAAGATCCCAATAAAAGAAAAAAAATTATAAACAGCCTCAATGGTATGCACACATATGGTTAATATAAAAGAGCTACTGTGATCAGATAAAAATAGTGGTATTGTATTTGTGTCCCATGTGTAGGCAGTGTAGTAGTTCACACATATCTGTGCAACTCTTCCAAACTTCAGGTCCAAAAGTGACCCTACACATCACCAAAGTCAATCTCAAGGGAGCACTGAACATCTGAACCATATCAAGTGTTTTGCCAGAATATTTAAGCAGTCTGTTTATATAGGGCTCCCCCGGGTTACGAAATTAATTCGTTCCGCGGCGCCATTCG
>NW_024813490.1:0-1756 GCF_019175285.1 Sceloporus undulatus
GGGAGGGGGCTCCTCAAAGTCGGTTTTACCTTTGAATCCCCCTCCCCTCCATGGCCACGCCTCTCTCCAAGTGTCCCCCCTTTCCTCTTTTCTCAAAATAACCCCCCAAGTACCTGGGCCCCAAGGAATCCCCAGGGGAGGGGGCAGGGAAGGGAGAGGAAGCCTGGCAGGCTCCCTGCCTTTCTTTGCGGGAAAGAGATCAGGGTTTCCGTCCTTCTTACATCACCCCTCCCCCAGAAGACCCTCCAGCCGTTCTGAATGAATGAGGGCTCTCCCCACTCCCCTCCCTCAGAGCAGGCTGTGAGGGGGTCAGATTCAGGGGCTGGGACTACGCATGCACATTTGCCACCAAAGGCCCCTCTTGAGCATGTGCAGGGATCACAAAGCCCTAGCTGCTGCTGCTTATTCCATTGTCGGCATTTGGAAGAAGGGAAGGACTACACTCTATCTTCCTTTTTCCTTCCTTCCTTCCAGAATGGAGCCCAAGCTGCGGAGCTTGGACTCAGGAGGGAAAGGCTGTGAAGACTCTGCTTTGTACATACAGATCTGTCTCTCTGAGTGTGTGTGTGTGTGTGTGTTTGCTTCTGATACTCGTATGGCTGGGAATGGAGGACTGAGAAGAGAAGAAAGGGTCAGTTTTGTGCAAATTCAGAACTTATATGCATCAATGAGTCTATTGTGTTAAAATAACAAAGAACTTTATTAAGAACACAATGGCGGGATACAAACCGCCCAAAAATGGCAGTCTCTCGCCACCCTGGTTTGCTCCGCAAGGGAGCCAAAGTGAACAAACTGCATGGCTCCATCGCTAAACAAAAAGAACCCACAAAAAGCAGGTTCTTGTTGTGGTGCCTTTGTGACGCTGCAAAGCACCAATGGCGCACTTGCAGTGTCACAAAGGGGCCGGGACGTGCACAGGCTACACATCCGTCGCATCAAAATGGCAGTGCCTCTGTGTACAGGGCGCCGCCATTTTGATGCCCCCATCACATGCTAGGAGTGAGGTCGGTATGGACACTACGTTCTTGGACAATCCCTAGCATGTGACGGGGCTGCGCAAAGGCCCATTTAAATCAGGCCAGCATTTAAGTTAGCATTTAAATCAGAACTGCCCACCCCAAGCCAAATAATACATTAAAACCCCCAAACCTAAAACCCCACCCTCTTCCAAACCTAGCCACCTCCTCCAATTCCCACAGTCAATGGCCCACAGGTACCAAGGCTACCTTCGTCATTCCCAGAAACTAGTCCCCTTTTTGTTAATACCTTCCCCCCAACTTTCTTCAGCTAACATCCCACACAATCCAAAGGCTATTAAACAAATAACAATTCTAGCCAGCTACAACAAATCCCACCATCTCTCTAGCTAACCCATTCCACAACCCATAATCCCCAGTCAAATTTATAAACTAAAGCAATGATCTACTCTAATAGCAATTAATAGCTAAAATTAAGAAAATATAACTTTAAAACATAAAGAGATATGAACAGACAAACCTAACACACAAATCACAAGGGCATTTTCTTATCACCAAAGGAAGATAAATATATTCTTTGTATTCTTTCTCCACAAAAATAATGTTAGTTCATTTCTGGGATTTTTGTGGCTTCTTTCCTGTGTGGCCTTTCTGATGTCTTACTAGGTGTGACTTTGAAGAAGAACATTTCCCACAATGCTGGCATTTGTATGGCTTCTCTCCTGTGTGGAGTCTCTGATGTTTCACTAAGACTGCCTTCAAAGAAAAACATTTCCCAC
>NW_024813490.1:1856-2477 GCF_019175285.1 Sceloporus undulatus
AGAAAAAACATTTCCCACAAGGCTGGCATTTGTATGGCTTCTCTCCTGTGTGGACTCTCTGATGTTTCACTAGGTGTGCCTTCTGAGGAAAACATTTCCCACAATGCTGGCATCTGTATGGCTTCTCTCCAGTGTGGATTCTGTGATGTTGCACAAGCAGTGACTTCAAAGAAAACCATTTCCCACAATGCTGGCATTTGTATGGCTTCTCTCCTGTGTGGACTCTCTGATGTGTCACTATATGTGACTTCCGAGAAAAACATTTCCTACAATGCTGGCATTTGTATGGCTTCTCTCCTGTGTGGACGCTCAGATGCTTGACAAGGACTGACTTGTAAGCAAAATGTTTCCCACAGTGCTGGCATTTATGTGACTTCTTTCTTTTATGGACTCTCTCATGACTGACATGATCTTCTGTAAACAATGACAATGACAGACAAGACTGAATCTCAGCATTAAGAGAAGAAGGTGTTACCCCAAGATTTAGCCCCACGTTAACCCCTCCCTATTGAGATTAAATTAATTTGGGCGCGTTACACATCCGCCAAAAGTACGCGCTCCGCACATATTAGGGTTAGGAAGGGGCGTACTAGGGTTAGAAAGGGGCGTCTATTCTAGACA
>NW_024813491.1:0-2477 GCF_019175285.1 Sceloporus undulatus
CTTTAATTACAAATTTAATAGAGCTAGTAGGGTCTTTGTCCAAAGCTCATCCACAGGATCACCTTGAGTTGGGGCTGACTCGAGGGCTGGTAAAACAACAAAGTATGGGAAGTGAATTCTTGTTATTGTTGTTCTAGAAGAATGATGTTGCTTGACAGAGGTCTGTATAGAATGTAGGATGTAGGTTCCGTGCACTGTTGTGTGTATGTGGGGATGCTCCTCAATTAGCCTGATACATCTTGGCTTGAAAAAATGCTTGAAAAAATTTAGCATACTGTTTACATACATCTAATCTGATGTCATGTAGTGGATCTTTGATTAAATTGATGGGATTTGGTTCCCCCTTCCTTCTGAAGCGTTCTGGTCCACCAGAAAATTTGTGCCTGGAACATGTTTTGAGGGTGTACAAGAGACTGCAGGGAAGAATCAGCATTCTCACTTTCAAGCTCCCCAATGGAATCAGTTTGGTCAGCCAAACAACCCTGCTGGATTCTGCTCACAATGACACAGTACTCTCCTATGGTGATAACTGAAGGTTGCTTACAGACTATCTGAGTACTGTTCATACATTCACTTACAAAAAGTATTTTTGTAAATAGCACACACTGTGCAATTAGAGGAATAAATAAAATAAGAGAAAGGTGTGTATTCATGATGCACCTCATAACATGATAGACTGCGATGTGCCTTGGATTGGCCCAGCTCACTATACAATACAAAAACTTCTTTCACACTGTCTGATGTGTGAGCTGAACATATGAACTGTAATTTGCATCATTCTTTCTGCTTCTGCCCTTTATGTGTTTACGTCCACTGTATATCAGCATACAGTTTGAACATGTGCTCAATGTCTCAGCACATAATGAGAGACCTGATTTGTGTGTGTGTGTGTGGGGGGGGAGGGTTGTGGGTTGTTTGTTTTGGAAAGGTCCCAGATTATGTATTCATATGTGCAGATGTGAATTATGTGAATCAGGAAGGTTGTACCAGTTAAGAAGCTGTGCTATGGATGTAATGAAGCTTTGGTTATGATTGTGAAGTGCTTTGCTCCATATTTACTTCCCTTAAATCCAGTGCTAATAAGTATTGTTGCCAGCTAGGGATATTAATATTTGACTATTACATTCTTGGAAGTGTGGATGAATAATTTCCATGTTTGTCCCTGCTGCAGAGAAAATGTTTATTTCTGTGCAGTTCTCATCCAACATTCACACATAGTATGCCCCGTATTTTCTTTGTGCAAGATTGCTAGTTTTGTACAGTATTTTATTTGCACAAGATTTTTGTTATGCAAGATTATTGTTGTAAAAATTTGCATGCTTTTTACATAGAAACAGCAACTTTGCAGAACAAAACATGTAGTTGTCTGGGAAACTGAATCCCCCCCCACCCCCATTCCCATGCAAAAAGCCCTATGTATTTCTGGGCAAAATAATTTCCCAAATCATTTTATGATGAGCACAAGTTGGGTGAAAATAGCACAAAATTCTCTTATTCGTCTTGGCTGGTTTTCCCTGGGCTGCATAAAATCATAGAATCATAGAGTTGGAAGAGTCCACAAGGGCCATCCAGTCCAACCCCCTGCCATGCAGGAACTCACAATCAAAGCATCTTCGACAGATGGCCATCCAGCCTCTGTTTAAAGACCTCCAAAGAAGGAGATGCCACCACAGTCTGAGGAAGTGTGTTCCACTGTTGAACAGCTCTTACTGTCTGGAAGTTCCTCGTAATGTTAAGATGGAATCTCTTTTACGGTGGGTTGCATGCATTTTTCCATGTTGTGGTGTCTGGAGCAACAGAAAACAAGCTTGCTCCATCCTCAATGTGACACCCCTTCAAATTCTTAAATAGGGCGATCATATCACCTCTTAACCATCTCTTATCCAGGCTAAACATACACAGCTCTTTAAGTCTTTCCTCATAAGGCATGGTTTCCAGGTCCTTCACCATTTTGATGGCCCTCTTTTGGAAATGCTCCAATTTGTCAACATCCTTTTTTAATTGTGGTATCCAGAACGATCACAATTAAAGCAATATCAAATCAGGATAGGGGGTTTGTCACAGATGGGTGAAAAAGCAGAAATCTCAAAGGAGAAATGTTCTTCAAAAATTTCTGGTATTTTCTTCAGAGTACGAAAAGTGGTGAAGAATTGCCAGTTTTCAGTGTGTAACATAGGCGCGTTACACACGCGCCGAAAGTACGTGTTAGGGTTAGGAAGGGGCGTATTAGGGTTAGAAAGGGGTGTCTATTCTAGACATCCCTCAATCCTAGTACAGACCGGGTCCGTACAAAATGGCGGTGCCCATCCACACGGGTGCCGCCATCTTGATGTTAAAATAAATAATAAATAAAGTTTTTATTTGTACCCCGCTCTTTCCCAAGATCAGGGCGGCTTCGAATCAACAATTAAAACAGAGTAAATACATATACATAAAACAACCAAATACAATAAGAACAGGCTAAAATGCCCCATTAG
>NW_024813492.1:0-2477 GCF_019175285.1 Sceloporus undulatus
GGTGTTATATGGTCAAACCTGGACGCACCAGTGACCAATCTGGCTGCCATATTTTGTACTAACTGAAGCTTCCAGACTTGATACAAGCTAGCCCCATGTACAGCACATTACAGAAATCTAGATGAGAGGTTACCAGAGCATGTACCACTGTTTCAAGGTCCCTTTGGACCAGGTAGGGCCGCAGTTGGCATATCAACCGAAGTTGATAGCAAACACTTCTGGCCGTCGCATCTACTTGAGATGTCAACTGCAGGGACAAATTCATAAGTATAGGATGGGGCAGCAACATGTGCATTCCACAGTCCGTATGTGGTCCTAGTTTTATTCCTCATTGGAATTATTTGCACCAGTGCCTTCAATATCTCATCTTTAAAAACAACACTTTTTTTTATTCTCCTCATCAGGATTAACATTTGAAAAACCTATTTTCTACCATTTTGTCAAATCTTTTTGAATATTCTTCCCATTCCTAATGTGACCTGTTTCCAAGGGGAAAAATCCTTGTTACGCATGGTGTAAAAAGATAAATTACACTGTAATGAAACATACCAAGTAAATGTTTGAACAAAGTAGATATTAGGCCATTGTTGATATTGGCTGAGATCAAATCTCTATGGAAATTTTAGGAGCAATTCCATTTTAGTAAGAAGTGCATCTTTCCTTAACAGCCCTTTATCTATGCAGTTGGACAGAAAGAAAAGGTTTCCTGGAAATGTACCAAGGCTGTAATTCAAGTACAACAAACAGAATTGGCACAGGAAAGGAAAAAAAGGAGTAAAGTGCTTACATTTGGATGGTAAAACTGAAAAGAGTGGAATTTATTGTAGAGGGGTACCAATTTTGTAATCTTTTATCTCCTCCCCTCCTCCATTCTGAGGAAATGTGAAAACTTAAGTTGAAATGTTTTCACTAAAAATACCACAACACTCTCCTTGAGGGGAATAGACAGATTCTGAAATGTCTCATAATTAAATGTTTCTCACTTGAATCAATATTTAGGGTCAAATTAAGATGATAAACTAGAATGCTCCTATTGTACCACACTAGCTGTTTCGCTTTTTCCAGAGTCACACAACAGTGCCCTGGGAAGGCAAACAAAGGCTGAGATCCAGAATAGAGTTGAAGAATCTAACTTTATACCCACAGACTTGTTAGTGACACTGAGCAACTGAATATGCAATCAAATCAACAATGTGCATCTGCACTATAGGCACTATATGCTCATCTCTGTCTCTATCACCTTGAACTGAATGCAAAACTTGTACAAATATATATAATCACTTTTGTAATGAGGATGGAAAGAATCTTTGAAAATATTCAGACAGAATGGTAGAAAAACATACTTTCCCAATCTAGGGTTGGGAGAATCTAGGAACAGCAAGCACCTTTGAGATCCAGGATTTATTCTTCACAAAATTCAAAGGAGGCTTTTTGTGCAAGAAACAGCAGTTTCTGTGCATAAAGTAGTATTTTTTCACAGAATGAAAATGCTGTTTCATTCACAGTAAATTCTGTTTTCTGAACAAAAAAGGGCATGTGCAAATTTTGTGCAGAATAAAAAAGCATTTTCTGCAGAGAAAATACTTCTGTGCAAAATATTATTTTTTTGTACAGAAAATGCAGTTTCCTGTGCAGAAAACACTGTTTTCTGCCAAAATAAATGCTACAAAATGTTCCAACCCAGAAATGGTCTGTGAAAACTGCACAATTTTCAAAGAATTTATTGCCATAGGAAGAAAATTGCTCAACTTATTTGTTGCTTCCTTCAGTAATGAAATGAGCAAGGAATTTCATCTGTATTCCATAGGAGACCTTGCACATGCATAGTTACAAAGAGGATTCTGGCTACCCTCTGATTCATCCTCCAGCGCATTGCATTCTTCCTAGCCATTGCATTCTTGCCCTTTTCCCTCCTGCCACCACAATCTATGTGAGTTTTGCCAGTATGTTACCAATAGGATTCTTGTCTAGTTATAAGGAAAAGTAAACTTTGGTAGACCTGATGCAAATTGTCAATAATTTCTTCTAATATATCCAACAAAGATCAGTGTGCCAAAATAATGTTTCTACATTCAGATCACTGGGTGTAATGTTGCACTTAGTAATATGAAGTATGTATGTAAAGCTGGATTCTGAGCTATAGAAGCTGTGTCCAAAAATGTTAATTGGGAACAAGTGGAAATGCATATTGGGATATGATCCTCCTGATATCTAGCAGCTAGAGGTGAGTGAGTATTTTTTTTAAATTATTTTTATAAACATTTTATTAGAATTTCCAATTTCTTCACATTCAGGATGGAAACAGCTTGCAGTTTGAAGCAAAATGGATACACAAAAACAGGAAAGTGACATGTTTTTTCCTCAGATATGCTCAAAGCTTTGAGTACTGGACTCTTGCAAGTATGGATGTGAAACTGCTGCATTCAGACATAGAAGAGTAGAGTTAGGATTGTACCACTTAAAGACTGTATATCCTA
>NW_024813493.1:0-496 GCF_019175285.1 Sceloporus undulatus
TGGGCGGAAATAACTAATATTTCCGCCCTGTCATGGATGGATCATTTCCTGGTGGAGGCAAAAATCAAGGCTTCTACCCAGATCCCCCCCGGGGGTGGTGGACCTATTAGAATGGTCCACCCTCGAAGGCTGATGGAACCCAAAAGGTTCCAGGAAGCCTTAGAGGGACACATGGTTGGAAATGACGGCGACCCTGTTGATGCCCTGACTGGTATCTGAGATACCGGTCTCTCTAGGGCTATACACAGTATCGCTCCCAAGTGCCTGCTTCCAAACGAAAGCCCTGGTATACGGAAGATCTCCAGGCGAGGAAGCGGGTTCTGCGATGGCTAGAGCATCGCTGGCGGAAACACCTACGCTTAGCCGACAAGGCTCTCCTAGACCGCCTTTTGGAGGACTATGCAGAGGCGATACGAGCAGCTAAGAACTCATTCTATGGTGCTCGTGTTGCGTCCGCGGAGTTGCGTCCAGCAGAGTTGTTCAGGGTAGTCAGGGA
>NW_024813493.1:596-2477 GCF_019175285.1 Sceloporus undulatus
GGCGAGGAAGCGGGTTCTGCGACGGCTAGAGCATCGCTGGCGGAAACGCCTACGCTTAGCCGACAAGGCTCTCCTAGACCGCCTTTTGGAGGACTATGCAGAGGCGATACGAGCAGCTAAGAACTCATTCTATGGTGCTCGTGTTGCGTCCGCGGAGTTGCGTCCAGCAGAGTTGTTCAGGGTAGTCAGGGAGCTAACTCAACTCCCCCCTGCCCCGAACCAGATCCTTGAACCTTCTAAGGCCTGCTGTGACCAATTTAACAACTTCTTCGCGGATAAAACCTCTCGGATAAGCGAAGGTCTTAACGCCGGCATTAGGGCAGAACCCAGAGTAGAGGCGTCCAGAGCCTCCGTGGACTCCATTAAACTGGATCGGTTTGAGTCGGTCAGTACTGATGATGTGGACAAGATCCTTAAAAGCGTTCGGAAGACAACCTGCTCTCTCGATCCCTGTCCCTCATGGCTAGCGGCTCAGGGGGGACTGGTGGTAACTTCATGGTTACACCGGATTATAAATACATCTTTGAGGGACGGGCAATTTCCATCCAGCTTAAAATTGGCCATAGTAAAACCACTGTTAAAAAAGCCCTCCCTCGACCCCCTGATGCATAATAATTATCGGCCAGTCTCGCTATTGCCATTTTTAGGGAAGGTGATCGAGAGGGCGGTTGCGATCCAGCTTCAATCGATCTTGGATGAAACAGATTATCTGGACCCATTTCAAACCGGCTTTCGGGCGGGCTACGGGGTTGAGACGGCCATGGTCGCCTTGGTCGATGATCTCCGTCTGGGCATGGACAAGGGTAGCGTGTCCCTGTTAGTGCTCTTGGACATCTCAGCGGCTTTCGATACCATAGACAATGGTATCCTTCTGGAGCGCCTGGCAGAGGTGGGAATCGGGGGCACTGCGCTCCAGTGGTTCCGATCCTACCTCTCTGGGAGGTTCCAGATGGTGCAGCTGGGAGACGTGTGCTCCGATAAGAGGGCCCTTACATCTGGGGTCCCTCAAGGAGCCATTCTGTCTCCCATGCTTTTCAACATTTACATGAAACCGCTGGGAGAGATCATCCCAAGACATGGGGCGCGGGGTTATCAGTACGCTGATGACACCCAAATAGTCTTCTCTATGTCTCTGACTGATGCAGTGACTGGGGATGGCATCTCTCCTCTCATGGCCTGTCTGGTGTCAGTAATGGGCTGGATGAGGGAAAACCGACTCAGTCTGAATCCAGAGAAAACGGAGGTACTCGTGATAGGTTCCCCCGGCCCGGGGATGGCGGTGGTTCCACCTGTCCTGAACGGGATCACGCTTCTTGTGAAGGACTCGGTACGCAGTATGGGGGTGCTCCTTGATTCGTCGCTCCACATCTCAGGTGGATGCGACGGTCAGGAGCACCTGTTATCAGCTTCGGCTGATTCGCCAGCTGCGTCCCTATCTGGACCGAAGGGACCTTGAAACGGTAGTACATGCTCTGGTAACCTCTCATTTGGACTTCTGCAATGCGCTCTACATGGGGCAACCCTTGTACCATACCCGGAAGCTACAATTAGTGCAGAATATGACAGTCAGGTTGGTTTCTGGCATACCCAGAGCCAGCCACATAACACCAGTGCTTAAAGATTTGCACTGGCTGCCTATTCGCCTCCGGGCGCAATACAAGGTGTTGGTTATCAACTATAAAGCCCTAAATGGCTTGGGCCCAGGATACCTTGAGGACTGCCTCTCCCCATACAATCTGCCCAGCACTCTCAGAACATCTGGGCAGCACCTATTGAGGGTCCCAGGAGCCAAACTAGACTCCACATCGAGGAGGACTTTCACCATCTCGGCCCTGACCCTCTGGAATTCTCTGCCCATTGAGCTCCGCTCGGCCACCTCCC
>NW_024813494.1:0-2477 GCF_019175285.1 Sceloporus undulatus
TCTTTATTTAAATTCTCTTTTTGCAGCTGATTAAGTTGATTTAACTTCGATTTCTCAAGATATGTATTCATAGTCCTATTATTACACTCTTCATCCTCCTTAAGTTTATATAATTCCTCAAAGTAGTCTTTAAATATCCTTTTCATTTGATCTTGCTCCGTGACTACAGTCCCTTTATCTTTCAACTCCGTAATCAATTTCTTCTCCTTATTCTTCTTTAATTTATGAGTTAACAATTTTCCAGCTTTATCTCCAAATTCAAAGTGATTTTGTTTAACCTTTCTTAATTTCATTGCTATTCCGTTATTCATCAGGGATTTTAGTTGTTGTTGTAATAACATCACCTCTAGTTTCAGCTTCTTATCACCTTTCTTTTTCCATTCCTCTTCCTTATTTCTTAGTTCTTCCACTATTAATTTCTCTTTTTCATAGGCTTTTCTTCTTTGTTCCTTATTTAACTTGATCATTATCCCCGTAAATAGGCTTTACTTGTATCCCAAATTACTTTATTTTTTTTATGCCTTCAGTTTTATTTTCTTTGAAGAACAATTCCATTTCTTTACTAATTTTGTTAGCTCGTCAGGGAGAGAGTTCCAAGTCTGCGGGGCCGAAGCAGAAAAAGCCCTATGCGCAGACACCGCATATCTCACATCGGGGACTCGCAAAAGTTGTCTCCCACCTGACCTGAGAGTGTAGGGCGTATTATATGGGGAGAGGTGGTCCTCCAAGTACTCTGGGCCCAAGCCATTTAGGGCTTTATAGGTAAAAACCAACACCTTGTATTGCGCCCGGAAGTGAATTGGCAGCCAATGGAGATCTTTCAATATAGGTGTTATGTGACTGGCCCTGGAGCTACCAGTGACCAGCCTTGCTGCCATATTCTGAACCAACTGTAGCTTCCGAGTTTGGTACAAGGGTTGCCCCATGTAGAGCGCATTACAGAAATCGAGTCGAGAGGTTACCAGTGTATGTACCACTGTTTCAAGGTCCCCCCCCGGCCCAGGAAGGGTCGCAACTGGCATATCAGCTGAAGCTGATAACAGGCACCTCTGACTGTTGCATCCACCTGAGGAGTCAGGTGAAGCGACGAGTCCAGAAGCACCCCCAGACTGCAAACTGTGTCCTTCACGGGAAGTGTGACCCAATTCAGGACAGGTGGACAAATTTCCTTCCTGGGACCAGGGGAGCCTATCACAAGTACTTCCATTTTCTCTGGATTCAGGCTGAGTCTGTTTTCCCTCATCCAGCCCATTACCAACTCCAGACAGGCATTGAGCGGAGAGATGCCCTCCCTAGTCACTGCATCAGTCGGAGACACAGAGAAGACTATTTGGGTGTCATCAGCATACTGATAACACCGCGCCCTGTGTCTCCAGATGATCTCTCCCAGCGGCTTCATGTAAATGTTGAATAGCATAGGGGACAAGATTGCTCCCTGAGGGACCCCAGATATAAGGGCCCTCTTATCGGAGCGACAGTCCCCCAGCTCCACCATCTGGAATCTACCTGAGAGGTAGGAACGGAACCACTGCAGAGCAGTGCCCCCGATGCCCAGGCGATCCAGAAGGATACCATGGTCGATGGTATCGAAGGCCGCAGAGATGTCCAAGAGCACTAACAGGGACACGCTACCCCTGTCCATGCCCAGACGGAGATCATCGACTAAGGCAACCATGGCAGTCTCAACCCCATAGCCCGCCCGGAAGCCAGTTTGAAATGGGTCCAGATAATCCGTATCCTTCAAGACCCCTTGCAGCTGGGAGGCAACTGCTCTCTCGATCACCTTCCCTAGAAATGGCAGCAGTGAAACAGGCCGATAATTATTTCGAATTAGGGGGTCAAGGGAGGGCTTTTTTAATAGAGGTTTTACAATGGCTGTTTTTAGACTAGATGGAAATCGGCCCTCCCTAAGAGATGAATTAACAATTCGGTGCAACATCTCTGTTACTGCCGTTCCCCCTTGAACTGCCAGCCATGAAGGACAGGGATCGAGAGAGCATGTCATCTTCCTAACGCTGCTGAGGATCTTATCCACATCCTCGGTACTTACAGACTCAAAGTGATCCAGTACAACTGAGTCCACGGAAGCTCTGGATGCCTCTACTCTCGATTCTGAACTAATAACAGCGTCGAGATCAGCCCTTAGCCGAGAAATTTTATCCGCGAAGAAGTTGTTAAATTCGTCACAGCAGGCTTTAGATGGCTCCAATATTGGGTTCAGGGGGGGAGCCAATTGAGTGAGCTCTCTCACAACCCTGAACAGCTCTGCCGGACGCGACTCCGCGGACGCAATACGTGCAGCAAAGAACGAATTCTTAGCTGCATCTATTGCCACTCCTTAGGCCTGCAAATGAGACTCTAGGAGTGTCTTCTTGGCTAAGTCCTGATGTGTCTGCCATTTGCGCTCTAGTCATTGCGCAGCCCGCTTCCTTGCCCTGAGATCTTCTGTATACCAGGGCTTTTTATTGGAAGCAGGC
>NW_024813495.1:0-2477 GCF_019175285.1 Sceloporus undulatus
GAAAAATATATACACTAAGCAAGAGGTTATGGCTGGGATTTTTTTTTAATGTTATTGTCCTGAGGCTGAAAGCCAAGAAACTGGATGTATGTATGTATCCTCCAGCCCAACTGGGAGAGGCTCAACTTAAACTCAGTCTCCTATGATTTTCTTCAGTCTTCTAAACCTAAATCACAGTTGGACACAAAACTGGGTTAATAGTTTGACTTCCTTTTTTTATACCATGGAATTATTTATTGATGACAACTTCAAACTTGAAAGGCATGTGAAAGGTAGTGTGTGTTGCAGAATTCAAACTATGCAAGAACACAAGGCTCTTTGCAGTTGGCACTATCAGTGCAAAGAGGAAACTGAACTATGGAAAAATAAATACATCAATTTGTTACATGGAGGGGAATCTCTACAGCACACAGAAGAATAGCTGGCACTAGGAAAGGTACGATATAGAGTCTGGAGACTGTATTATCTTAAACATTTCATCAATCACAGTATAGTCTACAAGGAAGCTAGCACAAATACATAAAATGCAATCAGATAAAGCATAAAAATCTATCAAAAGAACTAAACCTAATTAAATACCAGTAACAGGTAATAGATATAAAGAAGAGTAGATTGGCCTGCAAGCTATTTGTTATTCTAATATCTTTCAGATAAAACAGTTTTGGGGACCAGTTTGAAGTAAGTGGAGATTATGTACTGGCTGGACTGGAGTAAAAGCAATTGTGGCCACTATATTCAGTCAACTGAAAATTTTGGATGCTTTCCAAAGGCACTGCAGTAATCCAGCCTAGAGGTAAATGGCACATGGAGAATTGCATCAAGGTCATCTTTCCCAAAGCGAGAACACAAGCAGAGCATCAAGTGCAATTGATGAAAGGTGATTCTAGCTACTAGTGTTGCCTAAGCATCCACATGCAGAAACAAACATAATTGCATGTTTGTTTGCCAACGTGAAGTCACTTGAGAAATGGTAACTTCATCAATGTCACTTGTTACTGCTGTTAATCTGAATAAGTCAAATACTTCCTCCACTGTTAGATGGACCACCAGCACCTTATCTGAGTATGGACTGGGCTTCAGTTGTTTAGCTGATATCCGGTCCATACTGACTCCAAGAATTTGTTTTGGATACTTATTAACACACATAACATGGATGAAAAGGTAAAACTGAATGTCCTAACAACTCATTGAAAAGACTCAGATAATCTCTCTCAGTGGTTACATGTACATATTGAATAGAAACAGCCTGTGACATTTATGGGACAGGGTGCCTCTGGAAGGAATCCTGAGGCATCCACAGTAGCATAAATGGCATAAGCTGGAGAATTTTTCCAGTTACAATTACTGACACCTGCCCTCCAGGAAAGGCCAAAGCAACAGTAATGCAGGAGTTTCTGCTTTCCAATTTAGATGTGTGGTCTGCGGTCAACATTATTAATATCTATGAAGAAGCTGAGAAGAATGTGCCCATCATGAGGACCACACACTAGGGCAAATTTATAAATAAACCTCTCCAGATAATTTGTGTATTCTAAAAATGTCAAAAGAGGAGCATGCTTTATCAATGCAAAGAGCAATCACATGAGTTTAGAGCAGGGGTAGGCAACCTTTTTGAGCCGGGGGCCGGGTTGCTGTCCCACAGACAACTGGGGGGCCAAAGCCTGGGGGTGGAGCTTCCACCCTCCAGGGGCGGAGCCGCATGCTGGGGGTGGAGCTTCCACCCTCCGGGAAGGGGCCGCATGCCGGGGGAAGCTTCCACCCTCCGGGGACGGAGCTTCATGCCAGGGCGGAGCTTCCACCCTCCGGGGACCAGGCCTCCTCCTCTTTGCCAGCCCCTGCAGGGTCCCAGGCCCTGTCAGAGGCCAGGAAAGAGCTGGCAGGGGGCTGCTAGCGCTGGAGGCCTCCCCCTCTTTGCCGGCCCCTAACGGGGCCCCAGGCCCCATCAGAGGCTGGCAAAAAAGCCAGCGGGGGCCGCCAGCGCTGGAGGCCTCCCCCTCTTTGCCGCCAGAGCCCTCCTGGGGCCCCAGCAACAGCATCGGGCCTCCAAGAAGCCCGCTGCTGCCGCCGGAGCCCTCCCAGAGGCCCGCTGCCGCCGCCAGACCCCTCCTGAGCGCCTCCAGCGACGGCAATGGGCCTCCCGGAGGCCCGCTGCCACCACCAGACCCCTCCTGAGCGCCTCCAGCGACGGCAATGGGCTTCCCGGAGGCCCGCTGCCGCCGCCGGAGCCCTCCTGGGGAACCCCAGTGACGGCAACGGGCCTCCCGGAGGCCTGCTGCCGCCGCCGGAGCCCTCCTAGCAGACCTCAGCGACAGCATCGGGCCTCCTGGAGGCCCACTGCCACCACCAGAGCCCTCCTGGGGGACCCCAGCGACAGCAACGGGCCTCCCAGAGGCCCGCTGCCGGAGCCCTGTTCGAGGACTCTGGCGGCCGCAGCGGGCCTCCTAGAGGCCACTGCCCATACCGGTGAAATCTCGCGC
>NW_024813496.1:0-2477 GCF_019175285.1 Sceloporus undulatus
AGGAGGAGGAGGAGGACCACCTTCTTTATGGAAAGATTAAAGAGCAGATCATTAAACAGAGAGTTTGTGAACATCTAGAAAGCAATGCCATAATCACTAAAAGTCAATATTAGTTTCAGAGAAAGAAGTCATGCCTGATCCATCTAATTTTGCTAGATGATCCTGGAAGATGAAGGGAATGCTATGGATATAGTATATCTTGATTTCAGTAAGGCCTTGGTAGCTGAAGGGAATGCTATGGATATAGTATATCTTGATTTCAGTAAGGTTCCCCATGTCATTCTTGCAAAGAAGTGATTTTGGGCTGCATCAATAGAAGTATAATGTCTAGATCAAGGAAAGTAATAGTGCCACTCTATTCTGGCTTGGTCAGGTCCCACCTGGAACATTTTGTCCAGTTCTGGGCACCACAATTCAAAAAGGATGTTGAGAAACTGGAGGGCAACTAAAGTGGTGCAGGATTTGGAAACCATGCCCTATGAGGAATGACTTAGGGAGCTGGGGATATTTAGCCTGAAGAAGAGAAAGTTAACAGGTGATATGATAGCTGTGTTTCAATTTTTGAAGGGATGTCATATAGAGGAGGGAGCAAGCTTGTTTTCTGATGCTCCAGAGAACAGGACCCAGAACAATGGATGCAAGCTACAGGAAAGAAATTCCACCTCAACATTAGGAGGAACTTCCTGACAGTAAGGGCTGTTCGACAGTGGAACACATTCTTCCTTGAAGTGCAGTGGAGTCTGCTTCCTTTGAGGTCTTTAAGCAGAGGCTGGGTGGCCATCTGTCAGGGATGTTTTGATTGAGAGTTCCCGCATGGCAGAATGGGGATGGACTTGATGGCCCTTGAGGTCTCTTCCAACTCTATGATTCTTTGATTCTATTATTTATATTCCAGGTGGAGAAACTCTGACCCTTGGGCTACATAAGACCTGTATTTCTTCAATGATCTGATCAATGGCGTCCCCTCATTATGCACCTTCCCCATTTAGACACTGGTGAAAATAATTGTTTCATTTTTACAAATGACAAAAATCTCTGAGCTTAACTGCTGTGTTTATCATATAATAATAATAATAATAAATGTATGTACATACCACCTTTCCAAAAAGATCAAAGCAATTTACAAATTTACAATTACAATATTTGTGTGCTTGTGTGTGTCACTCATAGCAGGAACATGAGGTATGTACCTCCTCCCTCTGCTTGCTAAAGCCACACAGAAATTGAGGCATGTACATTTGTGTGCATTGTTTCTGAATGGATCTATTATCAATATCACAATTTCTTAACTTTTCCTTATATATTTTTTTAAAAAGATGCACACTGCTGAATATGTTGCACTTAAACAACAAAAATCTATAAATACAGTGGTACCCCGGGATACGAAATCACCGCGTTACGAAATTTCCGGGATACAAAAAAAATAAATAGTAAAAAACTGTTTCGGGTTACGTTTTTTTTTTCGGCTTACAAAAAAATTTTTGGTGCTTTTCGGCGCTTTTTCGCACGAAATCACGGCTTTCAGCGCTAGCGGCTATGGCTTTTTCGGCTAGCGAAATCTTTCGGGTTACGAACGGCGCCGCGGAACGAATTACATTCGTAACCCGGGGTACCACTGTATATAGGTTTATGAGTGAAGATTGCATCCTGGATTATGCTCATTTTTGGGAAGTGAAGACCTATGTAAAGTCATTTTGTAAACCCAGAGAAAAAAATACAGTACCTCACAAAGCTGTAGTAAATAACATGTACACACAGTCCCCACACCAAGGACTCACTGGTGCACTGTGTGCCTGGGCTCTGGACACACCTTCCACCTTCTGGGAAGACAATGCTGCCACAGACTGAATTTGGAGCTTTATGCCTGCAAAGCATGGATTCAGTCTCTCAGCTGCAACCTTTCTACACAATCCTGGACTGAAACATTTAAACGAAGGCCCTCTTTCAGCTCCAGGAATAAAGGCCTACCTTCAGTACAAAGACCCTGATTCCGGCAGCCCCAGAAAGGGCTCTTCTGCCGTCCTTTATGGCCGGAGCTTCCCTGGGTCAGAGGCCGTCTCCTCAGCCGTAGAGAAGGGTTGCTCTGAGTGCGAAGGAGGAGGAGGTCCAAGGGCTGAGGGAGGGAAGGCAATGGGAAAAGGTCAGTGCCAATGGCCATGGAGGGCAGAAGGTGACAATGCCTAGGAAACTCCTCTGAGTCCCAGCCATTCTAGGAATGAGTGGCAGGAGTGAGTCCAGGGGGCTGAGGGGGTCTCCTTTCCCAAAGGGGGAGGCAAGGACCGGTGGACCCTCCCCAGCTTTGGCCAAAAGGGAGGGTCTCTTTCCGCACCTCTCTCTCCCGGCCCCCAAAGCCCAGGGTCCCCTGCCTCCCCTTCCTAAGGCCCTCACAGACCCCTTGCTTCCTTCCTTCCTTCTCCCCAAAATGGATTGCCAGAGGAACAAAGGGACACACTTCCTTCCTTTTGGCCCAAGGAGCC
>NW_024813497.1:0-2477 GCF_019175285.1 Sceloporus undulatus
CACGGCCCATTTGCACTTTACTCTGTAGGCTCAATCTATGGGCCTTCTGTAACTATTGATTCTTTTGCAAAGCAAAGTACAGAAGCAAGAAAGCATTATTATTATTGTGCTCCTATCATTCCCCCCTTTTTCTCTTGAAAGTTGTGAAAACAAGTTTACTATGAATGTTCATAATATGCCCTCATTATCATCATTTCTTTTGCTACAAAGCTTGCAGTGGCCTTAGTAATACTTCTCTTTATACATTGCAATAAGCATGGCACTAACATACATAACAATAGTCCTATTGTGAGGACAATTATCCCTGTTCCAAACAGACCTTTTAACCATCCAAAGTTTGGCAACCAAGATGTCAGCCAGTCCCATAGATTCCATCCTTTTCCCATGTGAGGAACCTCTGCTATTTTTGCTATTCTGTCGACATGCTGTCTGACATCTTCTTCATTGTCTGGGATGTATACACAACGCTCCTGTTTTATTAGTGTACACATTCCTCTCTGACTGGCTAACATGGTGTCCAGTGCTAGCCTGTTCTGCAACACCATTTTTCTTATTTCTTTCTGTTCTTTGGCTAGACCAATTAGGGCTTCACCTGTCTCATTTGCCATGATTTCTACCACCACCTGCAGTCTATATACTGCATTCAATAGGCCTCTATGGCCTCTCCAGTGTCTCATTGGGGCATAAGTTTTTACAAGCTGCCTGCTTTCTTCCAAATCTCGGTAATTTCTGATTATTCCCTCAGGTAGTTCATTTCTAATTGTCATAGCTGGAAGTATGGTGGCTACATAACAATTCCCACTCCAATTCTCAGGCAAAATGGCATATGCACGTATCCCACAGATAAAATAATGTCCTTTCAAAGCAGGGAACGACCTTTTACATGATGCAGACACTGTTCATGATGCATAATAACCACTTACATTCTGATTTTGCAAGGTGTATCCTGCCACCCAGCTACCATTGATATATGCCCCATTTATTTTTAGGTTGACTTCACACTTACTGATGCCCACTCTTGGTCCTGTGGTCTCATTGCATTGCCAGCACCATCATCCTGCCTTTTGACCAATTCTATAGTACCCTTGGGTGGAGGGCTCAGACTTTATCCAACTCCAGCCCGTGCTGTTGTCTGGTCTATATGGTTTGGCCAATTCAGCAGAGTTCAATGGTACTACCTCAAAGGGCATTCCAGTGTGTGAGTCAAGGGGCATTTGGTGACACACCCAGCAGTCAGATACATTTAAAGCGTTCCCAATTTTCTGTGAGTATACCAAAAGGGAATTACTTTCTGAAAATCCATGACATCTCGGTGGGAATATGAACATCATTACTATGAAACCAGCTAACCAAATGATTACCATATGGTTAAGTGTGAGGCAGCTTAATCTGGATGAAGGTGGGCATATAGGAGGGGGTGATGAAAATGTTTGTGTTTGTGTTTCTACATCAACTGTGCAACACATCCCGTTTCCCATAAGTCCCTTCTGTCTTTCAGAATGGCTCTCGGAAGCCATTCCTCCTGTTACTTCGAGGCTGATCTGAGCATCATGACCTCGGAAGGGGGGCTCACGTTGCGATGCTGCCCCTTCCTCCATCTCCATCTGTAGGATGTTTGGTGATCTTTACCTGCAAAGGATTATCTTTATTGGTCTGTATGGTCCACACAGGTCCCTGTTGGGTGTGGTCCTTCTTGATGCGAGTTTAGTGGACCCAAGGTTTAATTCCAACCAAATTTACTGCAGTGGGAGTGGTCAGCAGTATCTCATAAGGTCCTTTCCACTGTGGTCCCAACAAGTTACTCTTCTGATCCTTCAACCATACGGATTCTCCTGGGGAGAAAAAGGTGAAGAGCAGTGACAGAAAAGGGGTATCTGATTTCACCCACAAACTGATATAATTGTTTTAACACCATTTCCAATAATTGCACTCCTTTAATCAATTTCTGTCTCTCCAATTGCTCAGGGTCTCCTTTCATTAAATGGATTCCCAAGGGTGGTTTACCATACACCATTTCATATGGTGACAATCCCATAAACCTGGTTGGTGTACACCGTACTTTTAACAATGCCATTGATAAAACCTTAACCCAATTTAGTTTAGTTTCCTAGCACATTTTCTTCAAGTACAACTTCGGGCTGTAACACAGGTCTCTTGTAGGGGTTTTGACTTAGCTCTGGTCACACAACCTTTGGAGGCATCTCTGCACATACTTGAGAGCCAGTCAATATATATATATAATATATACACACAGTTTGTTCAGTCAAATATCTCAGTGTCTCTTCTCCTAAGTGACACAGGCTGTACATGTAAATGACAACTTCTGGACCAAGTTGGGATGGCCTAGCCTTCTGGGATGAGAAACAGTGTGGCTGAGTTAAGCATGGCTCAGTCTTTAACTGTGCTGACCAAATGGCTGTAATAAAGTTATTATTATTTCTCCAATCTCAAACTTGTCTTCTACTTAGACCTTTAAA
>NW_024813498.1:0-2477 GCF_019175285.1 Sceloporus undulatus
TTGGAGGCTCAGTAGCAGAATGAATCACAGTCACTGAAAAAGTAGCAGTTCTGTGAAAATCACAGTTTGGAGCTCAGTAGCAGAATGAATCACAGTCACTGAAAAAGTAGCAGTTCTGTGAAAATCACAGTTTGGAGCTCAAGAGCAGAATGTGTGGCTGCATCCACACTGCAGAAATAATCCAGTTTCAATCACTTTCAGTGCCATGGCTCCATCCCACGGATTCCTGGGATTTGTAGTTTGTTGTGGCACCAGAGCTTGTTGACAGGGAAGCCTAATGTCTCACTCACAAAACTACACTTTCCATAATTCCACAGCACTGAGCCATGGCATTTAAAGTGGTGCCAAACTGGATTATTTCTGCAGTGTGGATGCAGCCACAGTCACTGAAAAAGTAGCAGTTCTGTGAAAATCATAGTTTGGAGCTCAGTAGCAGAATGAATCACAGTCACTGAAAAAGTAGCAGTTCTGTGAAAATCACAGTTTGGAGCTCAGTAACAGAATGAATCACAGTCAAAGAAAAAGTAGCAGTTCACAGTTTGAAGGCTCAGTAGCAGAATGAATCACAGTCACAGAAAAAGTAGCAGTTCTGTGAAAATCACAGTTTGGAGCTCAGTAACAGAATAAATCACAGTCACTGAAAATCACAGTTTGGCCTTCAAGCCAGTCACAGTTCCAAACTGTGACTAGTGAATATCTGTGAAAAAGTAACAGTTCTGTGATTCTATTCCATTCTCTAGTAAAAAAATAAAGTCAAGGATAAATGGGAACATTATTAGTAGTAGTGATGAAAGAGAATGTATATTATAAAGACAATTCTAGAGGAAAATTAAGTAGGTCTGTCTTTGCCATGTTAAGTTCTAGGTGACAATGAAGCATTCATGCTGAGATAACTGAAAGACATGCTGTAAGATGATATTCAACGTCAAAGAGCATTCTGGAGAAATACATCTGAGTATTATCAGAATAAAAATGATATTGAAAACCGTACAAACTAAAATTGCCCAAAGAGAGGATATAACGAGGAAACAACAAAGGGCGCAGAACAGAACCTTGTGGAACTTCAACTCGAAAGAAAAGAAGAAGACCCATGTCCTCCAGGTACTACATTGAATGACCAGCCTTAGAGATAAGATGAGAACCAACTGAGGACTGAATAAGTAAACCCTAGGTTGTGAAGTGCTCCCACAAAAGAGCACGATCAGCTGTGTCAAAGGCTAGAGAGATCAAGGAAGGTAAGGACTGAATATAGGCCTTTTGACTTGGCGTGAAGGAGATCATCTGCGGTCTTTGTAAGAACTGCTCTTGCAGAGTGTGAAGAGCAAAATCCAGACTGAAAAGGATCCATTCCAGAAATACAAGAAAGTCAGTCAAAGCAATATATATAAGTAACATGTTCCTAAGCTTTTGAGAAAAAAGGCAGTCGTGAACAGGATGATAATTAGAAGATGGATCAAGTGAAGGCTCTTAATAATTAGAGAAATAATAGCATGTTTATGTTCAGAAGGAAATAAGCCAGAAAAGGGGACATTAATAATATGGAGAAGAGGAGGGAGAATCCCGGGGCAGCAGTGATTAAGAAGCCAAAGGAACAAGATCTAGAAAGCAAGTAGAAAGATGTGAAAACATCAACAGTTCAGCATACAAAATTGAGGGGAAGTAGACGAAACAAACATTTGATATGTGGGTAATGAAGAAGGAGCAGCAATATCAGAACAGATAAGTTCAATTTTTAGTACAATGGGACCTCGATATCCACAGGGTATCCGTTCCAGACCCTCACATGGATACCAAAATCCATGGATGCTCAAGTCTCAAAAAAGGGTGTGGGACCAGCCCAGCAGGATTCCTGGGGGAGAGGAAGGTTCCTCCGATCATGGAACAGCAAGAAAAAGGAGGATGAAGGGGATGAAGAAAGTGGCCATCAAGGGTTCCCTGCTGTTGCCTGGGGTGCCTCATCTGCACAGCCCTGGCATCAGGAGAGAAGTGCTGTCCAGGAAGCAGGGAAGGGGTTCGGCAGATGCTCAGGAGGGCCCCAAGTCCCTTTATCCCAGGAAACCTGGTGGGGGAGGAAGGGACCCCTGACCACCATGGCATGCCTTTTCAGGGAAACCATGTCAGAGGTGGTTGCGGCAGCGGTGGCAGATTCCTGGGCTGTGGTCGGTGGCCAGAGCAGGTGTGGAGGCGATGTAGAGCAGGAGCATGGCACCAACTGAGGGGGACCCTCATCCCCCTCCCAGTTCCTCCTCCTCTTCCTCTTCTTCTTCCTCCTGCTTTGCTACCTTCCCCCCTTATTCTTCTTCCTCCTCTTCTTTTTCTAGCACCACTGCCTCTCTTCCCAAATCCATCTCCCGAGAAGAGCCAGCTGAGAATCGGGGGGGGGGGGGGGGGGGGGGGGAGGTTTCCCCTCAGAGTCCGAAGCCAGCCTTCCGAGGCCCTCTTGCTTGGGGCATCCCCACATCAGGCACCTGGGGAGG
>NW_024813499.1:0-2477 GCF_019175285.1 Sceloporus undulatus
CAAGCACACGGTCTCAAAATGGCTGCCAAGCAGCTCCTCTCCTTCTCCTCTCTCTGGCCGGACTGGAAAAACAATTTGTCACTCCCCCTCCACTTTAACATTTTGAAAACATTTCCATTTTTAAAAAACAGACCTGGAATTCCAGGCACTTCTGGTTACCCCCCCCCTCCACAAATTTAGGATTTTCTATAGTTCTGAAAGGGCTTGTGCGATAAACTATAGAGCTGAAGCTCTGAATAAGTGTTGATGTTGATGTCTTGATTAGACATTTCCTATGTTCCAAGAAGAAAGTGTTTCTGCAGGATCTCAGCATCAGCAGAACATAGGCGGGTTACAGACCGCCCATTTGGGGTGGGCTGTACCCGCCCCTTTCCCCGGTGTATCGGGGCCTCAGCTGCCAGAACGGCAGCCGCTGAGGCCCCAATCTGCTGCTTTTAAGGCTGCGGGGAAGCGGCAAAACGCCGCTTCCCCGCAGCCTGAAAAGGGGTGTCCTTGGGGCTTCAAGCCCCAAGGACACCCCGCGGTGGCAGGGAGGAGGATAAAGGGGCCGCTTGGCCCCTTTCTCCCTTGCTTCGCTGGGCGCAGCCATCTGAAGCCTGCACCCATTGATGCAAAGCGGCGCCGCAAACCAGGAAGGAGCTCTGAAATGGAGCTCCTTCCTGGTCTGCGCTAAGGGCGCACTAGGCGCCCTGGCACGGAGCAAGGACGTCACATCCGCGCCGCCCCGTATAGAGGCGGCGCGGTCGTGACTTCCTCATGGCAGTGGCCGTCTGGAACAGCCGCCGTCATTTTTTACGCGCGAAGTACGTATCAGGGTTAGGGAGGTGCAGAAGCACCGCACCTCCCTAACCCTAGTACGCGCTTTGTGCGTACTTTAATGGCGGTGTATAATCCGCCTCAGTGAACACACAGTTTCACTACAGATCTTTGCCATTAGTGAGGGTAGATGGGGATAGATGTGGCCAGAGAAGAGCATGGGTTTTGCTCTCTAGTCCTAGACAACCAATTTAAAAAATGTGGAAAATGCCTAAATTGGGGGGTGGGGTGGGCAACTACAGGCCACCAGGGGCCAATACTCTCTCTGCAGGGTTCTCCAGGGACCACAAAAAGTGCCCAAATATATAGTTAAAAAACAAGGCAGAAGTGATTGGAATTCTAGGTCTGGGTTTGAAAAAATGGGCATGTTTTCAAAATCTTAAACTAGATGGGAATGAATTGCCTTTCCCAGAAGCTTCCAAGTGAGGGGATTGGTATATTATATTTTATTTTTTTTTCAGAAATGAGATGATCTTGTGGCTCTGGATGAGTTGCAAGCTTAACAGCCTCAGGTCATTCATGTGGCCTCAGGACCACACTTTGCCCCCTCCTGCTCTAAATCTACATGATGACTCTGCCCATCATGCTTAGACTTTTGGTTAGTATAACTAGGACTATGGTCTCAGGCACAATCTTGAAATCTGTTTTTCAAAAGTAACCATCAGTGTGCGCACACATATAATCTCAATCAAACCTCTGTTGTGCTTTCCCACATTAGTGTCTCTTCCTCATTTTCCTACATAATAAGTCCTTTTGTAGGAAAGATGATCAAGATTAGGGAAAGACCTATCTGGCTGACACAGACAAATTCCTTTTTCTGGAAAGGACAAAAATATAAACAGGTTGAGAGATTATTAAATGCAGGTCTGCAGTACTTAGGAAAACAGCATTCAGTTACTGATGATGTTCATGTGCACTTTGCCCTGCCTTTATCTATCTCCCCTTCCTGTCCCCCTCCCAACCTAAGGGACCTGAGGGTCACTCCAACCGTGCCACAAACCCTGTCGCTGCTCCTGTGCAATGCCAGGTCAATCAACAACAAGACCCACATCCTCCACGATATGTTGGAGGACAGTAATTGCGACCTGGCTTGCATTACCGAGACCTGGCTTGGGCCTGAAGGAGACGCTGTGTGGGCTCAGGCCCTGCCTGCCGGGTTCTCGGTGAAGGACCAGCCCAAGTTAGGTGGGCGGGGGGGGTGTGGCCTTGATACATAGGAACACCTTGTCCCTCACCAGGAACCACATCCGACAGACGTCCTATATCGAGTGTATTTACCTGACCCTAAAGGCTAGGGACAGTCTAGGGATTCTGTTAGTGTATCGGCCACCCCGTGCGCTAGCGGACTCCCTTAACGAGCTGACACAGCTGGTCGCTGAACTGATGATGGAGACGCCCAGGCTACTTGTCCTGGGTGACTTCAACATCTCTCTCACGGCCAGCTATGTTCCATCTGGTGCAGCTCGGGAATTCATGGACACCATGGCGGCCATGGGCCTGTCTCAGCTGATTATGGGTCCTACGCACTGTGCGGGTAATACTCTTGATTTGGTCTTCTGTTCGGATGTGGAAAATCCGTGGGCGGAAATAACCAATATTTCCCCCCTGTCATGGACGGATCATTTCCTGGTGGAGGCTAAAATCAAGGTCTCTACCCAGAT
>NW_024813500.1:0-2476 GCF_019175285.1 Sceloporus undulatus
AATAAATTGTTTATTTCTAGCCCGCCTTTCCATGAGATCAAGGCGGGTTACAACATCATAGAACAACAAACGATAAATATCAACAATACAATATAAAACAAAATCAGAGATTAAAACAAGGAATTAAAAACACAGATTAAAAACTTTACAAAAACTAGCCGAAGTGCAGGTGCAAAAGGGGGGGGGGGGGGAGAAAAGGCGATTACAACTGGGGGAAAGCTTGTTCGAAGAGTAAGGTTTTGAATCTCTTCCTGAATTGGTCGAGGGAAGGGGTCAAGCGGAGCTCTTTGGGAAGCGAATTCCATAACTGCGGAGCTGAGATAAAAAACGCCCTCTGTGCAGTTTCGAGGGTGGAACCCTCAGAAATTGCTTCCCGGTTGACCTGAGTGTGCGGGGTGGACTATATGGGGAGAGGCGGTCCTCCAAGTACCCTGGGCCCAAGCCATTTAGGGATTTATAGGTTATAACCAACACCTTGTATTGTGCCCAGAAGTGAATAGGCAGCCAGTGTAGATCTCGCAGAACAGGTGTTATATGGCTGGACCTGGAACATCCAGTGACCAGCCTCGCTGCCATATTCTGAACCAATTGTAGCTTCCGGGTTTGGTACAAGGGTTGGCCCATGTAGAGCGCATTACAGAAATCCAACCGAGAGGTTACCAGAGCGTGTACCACCGTTTCAAGGTCCCGCCGGCCCAGGTAGGGTCGCAGCTGGCGTATCAGCCGAAACTGATAACAGGTACTCCTGACCGTCGCATCCACCTGAGATGTAAGGTGGAGTGACGAGTCCAAGAGCACCCCCAGACTGCGAACAGAGTCCTTCAGGGGAAGCGTGACCCCGTTCAGGACAGGTGGACAAATCTCCAAACCTGGACCCGGGGAACCTATCACAAGTACTTCCGTTTTCTCTGGATTCAGTCTGAGTCTGTTTTCCTTCATCCAGCCCATGACTGACTCCAGACAGGCATCTAGAGGAGAGATGCCATCCCTGGTCACTGCATCAGTCGGAGACACAGAGAAACATATTTGGGTGTCATCAGCGTACTGATAACACCTCGCCCTGTGTCTCCGGCTGATCTCTCCCAGCAGTTTCATGTAAATGTTAAATAGCATGGGGGACAGAATGGCTCCTTGAGGGACACCAGATGTAAGTGCCCTCTTATCGAAGCATACGTCCCCCAGCTGCACCATCTGGAATCTGCCCGAGAGGTAGGAACGGAACCACTGGAGCGCAGTGCCCCCGATTCCCAACTCTCTCAGGCGTTCCAGAAGGATACCATGGTCAATGGTATTGAAAGCCGCTGAGATGTCTAAGAGCACTAACAGGGACACGCTCCCCCTGTCCATGCCCAGACGGAGATCATCGACCAAGGCGACCATGGCAGTCTCAACTCCATAGCCCGCCCGAAAGCCAGTTTGAAATGGGTCTAGAAAATCAGTATCATCCAAGACCGATTGAAGCTGAATGGCAACCGCCCTCTCGATCACCTTCCCCAAGAATGGCAGCAGAGAGATAGGCCGATAATTATTGTGAATCAGGGGGTCTAGGGAGGGCTTTTTTATCAGCGGTTTTACAATGGCCAATTTTAAGCTGGATGGAAAGCACCCATCCCTAAAAGATGAATTAATTATGCGGCGCAACATAGTAGTTACAGCCTCACCCCCCTGAGCTGCTAGCCAAGAGGGACAGGGATCGAGAGAGCAGGTTGTCTTCCTAACACTTCTAAGGATCTTGTCCACTTCCCCAGTACTCACGGACTCAAACTGATCCAGTACAATAGAGTCCACGGAAGCTCTGGAGACCTCTATTCTGGATTCTGTAGAAATAATGGCGTCGAGATCAGCCCTTATCCGAGAGGTTTTATCCACGAAGAAGTTGTTAAATTCGTCACAGCAGGCTTTGGATGGTTCCAGAACAGAGTTCAGGGAGGAGGGTAGGTGAGTAAGCTCCCTCACTACCCTGAACAGCTCTGCCGGACACGACTCCGCGGACACGATACGCGCAGAAAAGAACGAATTCTTTGCTGCGGTTATCGCCACTCCATAGTCCTCCAAAAGAGAATCTAGGAGTGCCTTGTCGGCTAAGTCCTGGTGTCTTCGCCATTTGCGCTCTAGTCATCGCAGAACCTGCTTCCTTGCCCGGAGATCTTCTGTGTACCAGGGCTGTTTTTTGGAACCAATCCTTAGAGGACCCTTGGGAGCGATGCTGTGTATAGCCCTGGAGAGATTAGTATCCCAGATGTTTGTCAGGTCATCAACAGAATCGCCGTCAGTGCCAACCAAATACCCCTCTAGGGCTTCTTGGAACCTTTTGGGTTCCATCAGCCTTCGAGGGTGGACCATTCTAGTAGGTCCGCCACCCCCGGGGGGAAGTTGGGTAGATTCCTCAACCAGGAAATGGTCCATTCATGACAGGGCGGAAATATTAGTTACTTCCGCCCACGGAATCTCCATGTCCGTGCAAAAGACCATATCA
>NW_024813501.1:0-2476 GCF_019175285.1 Sceloporus undulatus
TTATTGTATTAGAACAGAATCTTTACTATAGTCATAGTTCAGCACAGTATTTTGGTGTAGGGCCTACATGGCAACCCGAATATTTTTCATGAACCATTTCTAAGTCACCTTGGATGCCTTCGCTGAATTATTAAGGAAGGGTTCATATAATAATGAAGTGCCAGTGCCTTTTAGGTTAGAAAGGCTGTCAGCTAAATACTAATTTGGAATTGCCTTCTTTTTATGATTTCACAGGTAATTTTGCCTTGTTTTTCTTTGTTATGTTTTTTAAATGTTCAGATGTTTGTAATCGTATTGGAATCAGCTATCATATACTGGCCTATTACCACAATAAAACCTTTACTTACTTACTAGGAGACACATAAATCAAATAATTATTTCAAGGTGTGGGTGGTTTCAGGGTTGGACTAGGATGCTGGTGGCCAGAATTCAAATCCAGCTTGGCCATGGAAACCCACTGGGTTCCTCTCAGCCTCAGAGGATGACCGTGCCAAACCAAGTCTGAACAAATCTTGCCAAGAAAACCCTATGATACCTTTGCCTTAGGGTTGCCATAAGTCAGAAACACTTTGAAGGCACATAACAACAACAACAAACAAGGTGACACATAAATAATTATTTCGGTAGACACGTGTGTAGAAACCACTATTTCTGAACTCTCCAGGTGCCTGTTCCCAGGAGAAGTAAACCTAAGCTTGCAGCTGAGCCGCACCATCCTAATACTTGGATGCCAGTCCCAGCCAGTTGAAGGCAAGCACTCCTGCAGAGTGGGAAGTCAGCCCTGCTTTCTCTACATGCTTTTTGAGTGCCAGAGTGGTTTGAGTGTTGGCCTATGACTCTGGAGACCAGGGTTCAGTTCCCTCCTTGGCCTTGGATTCAATGGGTGACCTTGGACAAGTCACACTCTCTCAGCCTCAGGGGAGGGCCATGGCAAACCTATTCTGAACAAATCTCATAGAAGCATAGAGCTGGAAGAGACCTCAAGGGCCATTATTACATCTAGTCCAACCCCCCGTCATGCAGGAAGACATGAACAAAGCACTCCTGACTGATGGCCATCCAACCTCTGGTTAACAAGGCTGTTAGAAAAAAAGATTATTCACACTACTGATGATGCACATCTTTTTTAAAAAACTTGGGGCTTATTCACACTGTGAAAATAATCCAGGAGGAATCTGAGTTGAATCTCCATTGTTTACTCGCATCCTTAGTTACTACTAAGGGTCATATAGGCCAACCCTCTTCGGCCATGCAGGAATACCTAGGATCCGAGACCTGGAAGTTACTACTAAATGCCATATAGGCCGACTCTCTTCAGCCATGCAAGAATACATCGGATCCTAGAGCTGAAAGTTACTACTAAGGGTGATATAAGCCAACCCTCTTCGGCGGTGCAGGAATACATAGGATCCTAGAGCTGAAAGTTACTACTAAGGGTGATATAAGCCAATCCTCTTCGGCTGTGCAGGAATACAGATAATTCAAGACAGTGGGAAAGGAAAGAATTAACTGGGATAATTGGGGAGTTTGCAATGGAAGGAAGCTAAGGATGAAGGAGAGAAGGGATAGAGAAACTGGTACATTATTAAAAGCAGCTGAGAAATTGGGAGGTCTGACGGTCTGAATAAAAAACACAGCAAAGTGCATGAACACACAAATTACTATTTAACATAACCATTTTTATTATAAAATAACCATACTAAAACTGTTTTTCGCCAGCCTTTTTGGACTCTCTGCTGCTGGTTTTGCCTCTTTGGCCTGCTGCTGGGCTCATCAACAGGGAGCTGGTTCATCATCATCCTATTCTCTGCTGCAGATGGCAGGCAGGCAAACGGATGGAAGGAAGGAAGGGCCATGCTAAGCACCAGCAGAAACCCATCATTATTCTCTGCCGCTGGTTCCCAGAGTCTGGATTATTGGGAGCCCTCCTCTTCCATGGGAAGGGAGGGAGGGAGGGAGGGAGAGGGGAAAGGGAAAAGGGGAAGGAGGGGAAGGGGAAGAAGGGAAGGAAGGAGGTATGGGGAAGGAGTGAAGGAAGGAGGGGAAGGAAGGAAGGAAAGAAGGAAGGGAGGGAGGAAAAGGGATGTAGGTAAGAAAGGAAAGAAAAAAGGGAAAGAAGGAAGGAAGCAAGGAAGGAAGGAAGGAAGGGGGGAAGGAAGGGAGTAAAGAAGGAGAAAAGAAAGGGGAGAGGGAGGGAGTAAAAAAGGAGGAAAGGAAGGAAGGGACTAGAACTTCTTTTTGAATGGTATAGATATCTATTTTATACTAAATTAAATTCTAAGAAGCAATTAAGAGTATTGGTTGAATATTAAACCTAAATGTTGTCCAGTCCATCCGAAATGGGCATCCATAAAGGAAGCGTTTTGTAACTGGGTCCAGCTAAGCCAAGAAAAATGGGTAAGATATGCAGATCTGATTGATCAAAAAGCCAAAAGGCATACAAATAAAGTCACAAAGCAATTGATATTAGAAGGTC
>NW_024813502.1:0-664 GCF_019175285.1 Sceloporus undulatus
GCTGCGCATCGGCCCAGGGAAGCTGCCTACGGACTCTGCCATCTCCACAACTGCGCAACTGCGCATCTGCACAGCGGTGGGCGGCATTGAGGCGAACCCCTGCTAGCGCTGTAGCAGCAGAAATGACTGCTGGTGCCATTTCTTGGCTGCTGCTTTTGTATTGTGAGGAGGGGTGGAGGTCATGGGTATGGGGGATTCGGAGGATGGGGAGGAGGTGGATACCACTCTTGGCTTGAGCGGGGCTCCTATTGAAGTAGTGTGGGGCAAGGGGAGGTATGGCGGTAGGAAAGTGGGAAGCCGTTACAGGGGAAGGCAGGATCGATGTATAACAGGGGTAGGCAACCTGCGGCCCGTGGGCCGGATGCGGCCCGGCGAGGCCTTGGGACCGGCCCCAGCCCGGTCCTGCCGCTGATTGCCGCCGGGGCCTTTGGCCTCTCACATGCAGGGGCAAGGGGAGCAATTGTCTATAGACACCTCAGAAACATGCATTTATATTAACATTTTTTTAAAAATCAGTTGTTTTTTTTGCATGTCCTCCACTTTTTTTAAAAAAAAAGGTGTCCACCATTTGAAAATTTTGTCCTACAGTTGTCCCGGTTTATTTATTTATTTAATTTTTTAATTTTTAAATTATTTATTTTTTGGCTTCAGCCCCCCAGTTGTC
>NW_024813502.1:764-1060 GCF_019175285.1 Sceloporus undulatus
CCCCCGGCTCAAAATGGTTGCCTACCCCTGATGTATAATATCTATCTCACCTTCCATCCACTTTCCTAATCAAAAAGGCCTGAGGGTCAGATCAACCGTGCCACAAACCCTGTCTCTGCTCCTGTGCAATGCCAGGTCCGTGAAAAATAAGACCCACATAATTCACGATCTTCTTGAAGATAAGAACTGTGACCTGGCTTGCATCACTGAGACCTGGCTAGGGCCTAAAGGAGAAGCTGTGTGGGCACAGGCCCTCCCTGCCGGGTTCTCAGTTAAGGACCAGACCAGGTTAGGTG